>NC_091455.1:146281775-146581775 GCF_027789765.1 Dendropsophus ebraccatus | reverse complement strand
ACCCATAATACTTCCTCATCTTGGAAAAGAATAAAACATTTCTAGTTTCCAGAAATATTTCTGAAAATATACTTCTGTTCAGATATGAACTGATACAATCATACCAGTGGTTACTTGAACATGCAGTCTATAAAGTTGAGGTTTTACCTTTTATACCTCAGGGATAGCTTGCTTTAAAATCTTTGTGAGACTCGGCATCAGGCATCCTAGATTTGAAGTGCATTGAGTGCATTTTTATAAACAGCTTGAGGACATATGGTAATATGAGCATTTTCTTATAGAGATGTCAAAAGTTTTGATCGTTTGGGGTCTGGGTGCTCAGACTCCCACCGATCGATAGAATGAGTATTTTCCCCTAAGTCCTGCAGCGAGCCAGGGAAAGTTGAACTCAACCAGGCACTTCTACAGGCCCGCTCTAGCAGTCATTTGGGTAATGGACACTTAGGCCCTAACTGATCAAAACCGTGACATATAGAAGCAGAAAAGTCTAAGATTTCAACAAAAATCCAGCAATTTTATTGCATATCCGAGTATAAAGAGCAATGTTTTGACCAGAGAGGGTCTTTATCAAGCATGTGTTTACATGCTGACACTTGGGATTGTCTGCTGCACAGCGTATCTCCATTCAACTACTTGACTAGTGACCTGAATCCTATGTTGCGGTTATTTACCCTTATTTTTCTTTATGGAAACATAGCCACAAGATGATATGTCATGGGACATGTCATTGGCGATATCATCATGTTTGAAAACCCTACCCACATGTAATAACCAATAGCTGCATGTTCCCAATGTTACAGCTGAATTTTGCAGCTATTGGAAATCAGGTGTAAGTGTGGTTTTACAAATTATATGGATTTAGACCTGTTTCCTTTCATGAAGATATGGAAAAAGCAAAAGTTAGCTCCAGGGACTAAATGGCACTGGCCGTTTTCGGCTCACCATACAACCACTTTCATTAAATGCACTGCCCAGACAGTACCTCTATGTGTCAATCTACTTTATTCATTTAGAATAACATGACATGTCCTTTTTTTCTTTTTTTTTGTGAATACGAAAAGTTTAGATCCCATAAATCTGAGTCCTATAAGTCTATAGGATCCATATTTTTTGCTGACGTTGCAGACATTACCTCAGGAATACAAAAAAATACTGATGTGTAAATAAAGCCTTGCAGTTGCCTATATTCCAATATTGCCCATAGGCCACTCATCTAGAATCTGTGAGGACTTTCAAAACACAGGCCCAGTGCTAAATAACGGCCAGTTAAGACTCAGGAGGAAATCTGCTTTAGAACTCTGTCTGGCACCTGGATGATATAAAAAAGTGAGAGGACACATAGTAAAATCTAATGGATTATTTTAGCAGTTCCGAAAATCTGCCCTAAAGTTTGAAAAACAAAGAGGGGACATTTATCGGTGCATACACCAGATAACTGGCTTAAAAATGGGTGTCTTCTTTATGCCTGGCTTGCAAGCCTTAGTAAATTCCCCCTATAGTTTTAAATATATTCAGCAACCCCATTTCTTTTTATTTCTTATGATAGTAGTTCATGACAATGAGAGGTATGCTTCTTTTTTCATTTGCATGTTAATAGTACATGGTCACCGATTATCTATACAGTTTTCTTCTGAAAAATGGCCCAATTTCATGAAAAAGTAGCAAAATTATCTAAATTATTCACAAACTTAGAATTTTCTGAAGTCACCATGCGGGATAAATTATGTGATAATTTTATTGCCTGCTTCGTTAGGCATGCAGTCATACTAAATAAATGTACATAAATAAATTTTTTACCTATATTTATTTTTTGCATTTGGGGGTATCGAAATCTTGTGTTTAGTTTGCTTTACTTTTTTAGGCTATGTTCACACAGTGTATTTTTTTTTTACTTTTTATTTTGTCAGCCAAACCCACTGCCAGCTGTGGGCTTGGCTATCTTTATGAAGTGCATAGGCGCTTTTAGATTGTAGAGATGAGCAAACCTCAAGCATGCTCGGCTTTGTCCAAATGAAAGCGCTCTGCATTTGATTACCAGTGCCAAAAGAAGTTACTAGGGAGTCCTGGAAAACATGGATACAGCTATATGCTGTAATAGGCTTCAATGACTTATCTGTCCCCCTTCCCTATCTTCCCCCCCCCCTCTATCCCCCACCAGGAAGTGAAGTAAACCCATTCTTAGCTAATAACCGTTGACCCCAGGCTGCTCTGTGAAAGCCATTTTGTGACAATGACATCATCAAGAGGGAGGCGGGTCTAAGCCAACCTCCCTTTGTCAGATGACTCAGGTTGCTCAGCTATAATTGGCTGAGCAAGATGTAAGCCATCTAATAGTTTTACAGAGTCAGTTAGACATCACAAGAGACAAAGTGCATCATGGGAAAGCCCAAACCAGGTAGCAAAGAAAAAATGAAGCCACCAACTGGAGCTTCAGGGACCTGCAAACAGTGGTAAATTTAAACGAAGACAGACTCCGGAGGGATAATAAATGTAAAAACTATGTTTATGATTGATTGTTTTTTTTTTTTCTCAGTGCCGGAGTACCCCTTTAATACCATCTATATTATTTCATGACAAATAATAAAAATTACACAAATTTTTCTAGAAATAACTGGTTTTGTATGTGCATATACACTATAGCACAGACCACAGACCTCTATAACAAAGGAGAACATGCAGTTGCCATGCCGATGTCTTCCTTGGTTCAGTTCAATCCCAAGGTCCCATTACTGCAGTACAGCCGTGTTAACCACTAAGCCACTCTTCTTTTTAGAAGGTTCCCCGTGCAAATACACTGATCACTTTTTGTCTCATTTGTAAAACTCTTTAGTGATAATCTACAATCTGTGAGAAAGGGGGTGGTAGTCATGGAATCAAGAATTCCCTTTCTCTGTAGCACTGCCATAGTTCTTTTTGGTTCACAGGTGTTCTTTGTAGTTGCTCCCCACTCTCATTTATAGAAGAGAGTCTAGATTGTGGGTCAGAATTCTTAGCCTAGAATATTCTTCATGAAAGACGACCACTTTCATGAAGATACACCTATATATAAAATCATTACTATTGTATATTCATCTGTTACTGCAGAAAGTGGATTGGCAACAGCACATCTGGATGTCTTGAGTTTCTCTTTCTTAAGATTGGTGTTTGATCGTGAAAGGTAACATGATTGTGGTTGACAAGAAATGGATATACCTGCTCCTCTTATAGGCTTTTGCAAGCTCTGTCTACAACGAATTGCGTTCTCCCAACCATAGATTGCCAGAAATGTCATAAACAAGTCGTCCCTTCAGCGGCTAAAGCACCAAAATGTAATATAACATCACACATTGCGTACATATATCTTTGATGATCTCCCAATTATTCTGATTTTCATGGCAATCATCCAGTAGGGATAAGTGGAAGGCGCAAGTAACACTTTCCCAGTGTTCACTTTCCACTGGACTCGCTTATCTGGTGCTTGGCACATCTGTCTACTAATATAACAGCTTTCTTTTCAAAGCATCTGCAACAGATTCATTTAATTCACTGGCATATTCCTTTCTCTATAATTTGCAGCAGATGTTATATCAGTAAGATAAGATACATTCATATATATATGTATGTATATGTGTGTGTGTTTTTTTTTGTTTTTTTTTGCTTTTAACAGACGAGACATATGTTTCAGATTGCATCTGAGTGTACCTTTGCCAGGGAGCTTTATGAAAATTATAGGTTGCTAGTAAGCAAATAATATGTGCAACAGATTTCTGAGCTGAAGGTCTTTTTCTTGAAGCACAATTATACCTCTAGATGTTTATTTAATCGGTGTAATGATCCAAATAGCTTGGCCACTAGGGGCGCTTTTTCTGCGCTGTCAGCATTATTGCCTTTAAATCCTGACATCCACAGTAAATTGTCATACGGTAACCCTCTACTCAAGCCCTGTACTCAGCATACCCTAAAGTTCATAGGGTTTATGCAGAGAATTTGGTTTTTATATTCAAATCAATTTACAACTTGGAACTAATAAATCAGATAGATCAGATGAATAGATCAGATCTTCCAACTCTTAAAAATTTAGAGCAAACAAAAAATAAAAAAAAACTTTGCCTACCCCTAATATAAGAAGAAATTGAATAAAAATTCTAAACTAAAAGTTGCTAAAACAGAATTATATCAGCGTTAGATGTAACCACTTTTATCCTAAGTATTATATTTAATTGTACTTTACTATTCCAGAGTTCAATAATTCCTTCCTATATTAATAATAATGACAGCAGTTTCCTCCAAGGGGTTGTCTGGCAGGATACAGATTTATTTTTATGGGCAGACTGGCTTCAACTAATAAAATGACTCACTTCACTATCCATCCTTTCCCCCACCAATGTCATCCCAGTGTTAACCAAATTCCTTCTGAATATATCTATATATATATATATATATATATATATATATATATATATATATATCTATATATATATATATATATATATATATATATATATATATATATTTTTTTTTTATATATATATTCACACTCACACACACACACACACTCACTCAGCCATTCAAACAGCTGTATATAAAGCTTCTGTCCCTGTCCTCCTGCACAGCTCTGGGATTCTCACTTCCTGATAAAATCTTAAAGGTAAAATCAGTTATTGGATAGGTTCACACACCTTTTTGTGGCCAATTGACGTTATTTTGCAATGACATCCATGATTTCAAAATAATAGACTTTATTTGTCCTCAAAAAGACATACGTTCAAAAAGACCAACATCAAACGGCCAAAAAAACGCTCTATGAACCTAGCCATTGGATTACCTCTGAGGTTGTTTTTTCTTGGCTAAGTTTCCATTAGCTAGTGTTGGTCCTGATTGTTTTCCTGTTTTATTTTTCTTTGTTTGTATGATGTAACAGGACAGATATTACATACTGAAATTAGAACAGACACGGGAGAGGCTGCCTGCCTGGTCTCCTAAGCTCCTGTATGTGGTACAGAACGCTGAGCACACCTTTTGTTAATTTTAGAAGAAGGATTGCAACAGACTGTTTCATAGGATCTTGTACTCTAGCCTACACAATGGGGGATATGTTGGGGGCTGGGTTCACACTATGTATATTTCAGGCAGTATTTGGTCCTCATGTCAGGTCCTCATAGCAACCAAAACCAGGAGTGGATTGAAAACACAGAAAGGATCTGTTCACACAATGTTGAAATTGAGTGGATGGCCGCCATATAACGGTAAATAACGGCCATTATTTCAATACCACAGCCGTTGTTTTAAAATAACAGCAAATATTTGCCATTAAATGATGGCCATCCACTCAATTACAACATTGTGTGAACAGAGCCTTTCTGTGTTTTCAATCCACTCCTGGTTTTGGTTGCTATACAGCCTCACAAATACAGCCTCAAATATACATAGTGTGAACCCAGCCCAAAACTGTATTTAAACAGTAGCGATTATCGGACTTACAGGCCTTGTAATAGGGCCAGCGATGAGCTGAGAAGCCAACAGATGTACATAATTTGATCGGGTCATTGTGACACTTTTGAAAATAATCATCTGTTGGCTGCACATCTCTCAGTGTAATAGGGCCATCCCCACACAATTACTGAGTTGTGTAATAGACAGCAGCTTGGGCCATGAAATATTCATCTCAGACATGTAAACTAAGATAAAGCAGTCTAAAACCGCAGAAAAAAGTATGTACTCATTGCTGAATGAAATGTCTGACTTTATTACTATTCATATTAAAAACATAAGCAGAAACATACCCGACCCACATGTTTTTTTTATAGTGACCCTTTGAATGGATTGGCCACATTATAGTAAAATTGTTCTGTGTACAGTATTAGTAAGTGTACTCACAGGCCTTACTGACAGCAGCTCCCTATGTATCCCATGGAGCTAAAATCAGACTCCCCTCCTCCAGGCTGGGCTGCCTGCTCTGTGGTCAGCCTGTCCATAAGATGGCTGACATGGAGAAGCATGTGACCATGCCCCCCCCCCCCACCCAGTGTCCTCCATAGGCATACACGGGCTCAGTGTTAGACACTTGGGGGCGGTGCGGGGCATGGTCACATGCTCCTCCATGTCAGCCATCTTATGGACAGACTCACCACAGAGCAGGGCAGCACAGCCTGGAGGAGGAGAGTCTGATATTAGCTCTATGAGGTACACAGGGAGCTGCTGTCAGTATATACAGTGAGTAAACTTAATAAAACTTTACACAAAACAATTTTACTATAAAGGGGCCAACCCCTTTAAGTTGATTTCATTTCACATCAAAGAAGTGTGCCCAAAAGTACTTCACTTTTTGGAGCATTTAAGCTTCACCCATCCTGAGCTAAGAATGGCCACTTTCTGTGAAACCGATAAGGCATTTTTTAAAAAAATGGATCAAGCAGCCGGGATCTCCAAACTAGCGCCGACCAGGAAGTGAAAAAAAAAATCACTTGCTGAAATGGTACATTCGCTTTAAGGCTATGTTTACACAATGTACGGACAGCAGCCGTTGTTTTTGAAATCATTGCACTACAGACAGAAATAATTGCCATGTCAATTATTTTAACAGCCGTTTGAAACAAACAATACATTGTGTGAACAACGGCCATTGTTTGCATTGACTTCAATGCAACACATTTCACTTTGAAAAGAATGGCCACTGTTTTACTTGAAAATAATGGTCGTTTTTGTCATAAAAAGTAAGTTGTGTGAACATAGCCTTAGAGTATAACTGTCTCAGTGGGGACTTAAAAACTTAGGTGGAGATGCAGCTTACACTGGAAGTTTGAGTCCCTGTGGACTCGTCCCATGGGTCCTTAAGTGCCCTTCATAAAACCTATTGAGTTAGAATAGGAACCATACAAACACTTAAAAGACCCTTTTTAATAACCAGAGTCTCAGAATTCTTTAAATCTTTCCCCACTTTTATCAGAAAGCGATCTGCACCTATTGGTCTCTGGAATTTAATTTGGGAAGATTGTGCAGCATAAGAAGAATGAAAAACATTGTAACCAAAAAAGTGTTTCTGCTGACATTTCATGCTGCTCTGTCACCCTGGCGCCATTCTATTACTTACAAAACATGAACATATTACGCTGTAGACAGTTCTCTTCCTAACAATGCGGAGCATTCAGGCACAGCCAGGTATAGATCAGATGAACCTATTCTTACTGGGATCAAAAGCATTTAGTTAGAGATTCCCTTGTGAATACACTTTACAAGGACCATTGTGGCACAGTGATATGTTATCTTGACAAATGCTTTGGAATGTAAAACCCACACGTATTGGTTTATTTGTGTAACTACTGGCAGACTACCAAAAAACAACCGGCTCATCTTCAGACACCTTCACATTTTGCCTTTTCTTTAGCCATATAAGTTATGTCAGCGAATTGGTAGCGAATTCTACAACCTTAGATATCTTAGGGTCCTATTAGATGGGCTGATCAATACTGTAAACGAGTGCCGATCTGCTTGTTTACTGGGCCTATTACACAGCCAGATAATCGTTTAGCAAGAGATGCACGGACGTTGTTAGTTATGTCTGTGCAGCCCTTGCCCAGATAGTTAATACTTTACCTCTTCACGTTCCCGGTGTTCCCCGGCTCTCTGCATGTTTCCCGCCACCACATGCTGCAGCTTCAGAGCCTGTCTGAACTGAATGGCCGCTCAGCCAATGACTGGCGGAGACTGTCCTAGCCAGTGATTGGCTGAGAGGCCTGTCAGCTTTAAAGCTGCAGCCCACGGTGCCAGGACACATCAGCCGTGCATTGCTATTACATGTACTGATGCGTGGTCAGCGGCTGATAATTTTAGGTCTGGGCCTAAAGAAATGATCAGCCGCTGATCGTTTTATCGGCTGATCATTGTCTCTATTACATGGAGCGATAATCTGCCGAATCGGGCATATCTGATTCATGGGATCCTCCAGAGTGGGGGGTGCTTTTGTGAATATCCACGAACCAGGCTTAGTACCAGGCTGCTGCCGCATAGCAGGACAAAGGAACATTGTAAAAGTGAGTGGCAATATGTTCAATATACAGTATGCATAACCACTTACTACTGTACAGGAACAGGGAGTCCGGAGGTAAAACCTTCTATTACATTATGCAAATGTTATAGACGGCCACAACAACGTGGAAACATAGCCTTACTCTATAAATCTATAAAAAGGCTTACTCAGCACATAACACAAAGCTCCTGGGCGCACACCTCACTGCACCAGCCGTGGCTTCATGTGTTGCTGTATAAGCTTACCATTGCATTGTGTAGATCTGTCTACAATAGACATTGAACTTATATAAATCTGCATAGGAATTGGGCACTTCTGTGTTGTTTTTGTGTGTTCTTGGAGGGAGCTAAAACTATTCATGGGTTTGTCATTCAGATGGAGACATTTTCAGTATAGCTGCCAATTAACATTTACTCTACAGATATTTGGTTGTTAATGGCACTGTATCATTATACCTTATATGTAGAGGTTTTTGTACATGGTGCTTAAGCTTTGTTAGTACATACTGTACAGTACAGACTGATGTCTCATAGATGTTGCTGTAAAACTTCTATATAACTTACACAGGTTATTTTTATGACAGTATTACTCTTTCACCTTGAGCGGTATGCATTTTGTAAAGCAAACCAGATTTATAATATAGGAAACATTCTTCCAGTGTGTACAGCTCATCATATCACACATTTAAAGTACATTGTAAAGTGGAAGGATATGTAATCAGTTGTGTGCCACTTGGGTGTTGTATTTTGTGTCACTTGCCTACAAAATGTTACTTCTTTCCTGTGAGCCACTTCCTTCTATCTCTCCGCAGACATAAGCAGAAAGGATGTATTACAGGCACTTTTATTAAAGGACTGGTTTTGTGTATCTTACAGGCGCATTTGGTTATTGCTTCCACTAATGTAATGGTTCTTCTGGAACCTATATTTAGAGGCCCATAGCATAAGCTATTTCAGGAACAAGTTCTAGTGTTATATTTTTTCCTACATTCATAGTGGAAGTCCAGTTATTTAGTTAGTGATTTAGCAATTCTTGTTATCCCATAGGATCTGTGGTTTCCCATAAGACTCTTGTCTTAAAGGGGTATTCCGATCTTATATAGTTAAAGGGAACCAATCACGCCGAAAATCCATCTTAAGATAAGGAAACGTGCTGGCACATCACCCAGCACGTTTCCTAAACATCCTCCTGTAACGTCCGTGCCCCCCTACATCAGTCAGTAATCTTACTTTGAAGAAGTCCCGCACTGTATGTAAATTTCCCAGAGGGGCGTGATTGAGAGGTCTGCCTTCCATCCACGTGACCCGGCGGCTTGCGAAGACGTCGGCGCTCCGTGCGGATGACGTCAGCGCGCCACCGACATAAAACGCAAGCTGCCAGGTGATGTGGATGGAAGGCAGACCTCTCAATCACGCCCCTCTGGGCGTGATTACAGCCATTACAGACGCCCAGGACCTGTGACTGATCCTGCCCACCTTGACTAATTCCGCCCCCCGTGACTACTTGCCGGAAATTTACATACAGTGCGGGACTTCTTCAAAGTAAGACTACTGACTGATGGAGGGGGGCACGGAGGTTACAGGGGGATGTTTAGGAAACGTGCTGGGTGATGTGCCAGTAAGTTTCCTTATCTTAAGATGGATTTTCGGCGTGATTGGTTCCCTTTAAGGCATATCCACAGAACATGCTATGAATGCGAGATAGTTGAGTTCTCTCTTCTAAGACCCTCTTCTATTGGGTCAAGCTATACTCCTGTTACAAATTCTTGGCTGCCGCATTCTTTATTATTTAACTACAGCCATATCTTTGTCTCAAAAAACCTTGTGTGAACATGGCCTTATAGGGGTATTGCGATCAGACAAAATACTTGAATCATCCTCCCTGTAGAGACTAACAATTTGTTCCATACTTGTTATTATCTGTTCAGTCCCCTTCCCCCAGTTCTGGGCTGCTGCTTTCTGCTGAAGACCTTGATCAATCAAAAATGTCTTTGTGACTAGTCAAATTATCTTTTTTAAGTGCCAAGGGCATTTTAAGATAAGGGTCTTATTGGAAATCACTCAGGATAGTAAGATAGTGAATGTAAAATTCAATGAAACATAAATTTCCTTGATATAAAATGTGAAATGTGGAGATATGGGTAGCTCTTTATAAAAACGTGTGCTTTTGCAATCTGATACTGGATTTTATTTTATTTTTTGGAATAAAAATCAGAAAGCTCATGGCTTGACACATTTTCTGCTGTCAAAGATAGTGATAAAGAATTATTCAATGTAAAAGCAAATACAAGTAGCACAAAGCATTTACATAACAGTTGGGGGACACATAAAACAACTAGATGATGGCTAGCTTTGCCCATCCGTTGCTTTTTGCAGCAATGTATTCTGACCTAGAAGCACTGTTTTTGTTTTGTTTTTGTTTGTTTTTTTGCTCAAAAGTCATGTATGAACTCTTTTTTTTTTTTTTTCTTCTTCAGGTTTTAGGTATAGCGGATGCTACTGAAGAACTGCAGAACAACCTTTTCCGGGCCTTTGTAAAGCTGAAGACTGCAACACAGCTGATAATTGTACTGATCGGGCTGTGGCAGAAACTCAGTAAAGATCAGATCAGCATATTGGAATCCACCTTTCTACCGTTACAACAGGATGGGCAGGAACTGGTAAGATGATTACAGTGCTATTACAGTATTTTAATAATGATGTTTATGTTTCCTCAATCAAATTTGTGCATTGCTTTTATATTGCCACAGTGTGCTCAGATTTTGACAATTTCGGTTCACGTTTTATTCATTTGCCATTAGTAGATTCATTAGCCATTCTGTAGGCAGTATGACATTTTTCAGACTATGTATCGTGGCACACCAAGTCACTGCCTGTCTGTATTATAGATTTGTAGGTCTTTTGTGTGTTGTTGCATAGTAAGGAAACACATTCTCCTCCGGAGTCATAGGGATTTCAGTAAAAATAAACTCTTTGTGCCTTGCATAAAACAGCTTCAACCAATAAATGGGCTGGTCAGAACACAATATAAAGTACTGTTTACAATAACTATATATTGCAGTGGAAGCGTTAGTATGGGCCTATTGGAGGCTTTAACAGGACATTTCAGCTCCTTATAACTTATCCAATGTCAACCTAATCCCAGAGAATCTGAGCATTTGGATCCCGTGCACTATCCTGAACAGTCACCCACAAGCAGGGTGAGCGCCATAGTTGACGATCTCGAGCTGCTCTATAGAGAATGAATGGAGAAGCTGTGGGCAAGTTTGTTTTCCTGCTCCATCCAACCAGGTATATTGGGTCCCCGTTTGAGAGATTGCTGGGGCCCCAATAATCATACAAGCTGTGATCAGAAACTTATTGCATATTCTGGGGATAGGGGACAAGTTATTAGAAGCTGGTAAATGCTATATTTGGAAATGTACTTCATATATCTATCATTTTGTCATATACTGTCGTACATATTACATGTAGATTTCTCCTTTTAGAGTTTCAGAAAGTGGGCTTGTTGACTTTTGTGATGAGGATGGTAATAGAGCATGAAGAAAGAATAATGGCCGCTGTGAAATCAGACAGAAAAGCCATTGCTAATGTAGTTACCCAATACCTATTGTTTAGTATTTTAAGCAAGAACCTAGACAGCTGTAGGATGCAATGGGGAGTTTCTATAAACATCTACATTCCTTCCAAATATCTTGTCTCTGACACACACATAAGCTAGGTGATCAGGAAAGCTCAGTGGGAGGGTAGCTAAAGTTCACCCTTCAGGCTGAAACAACCTGCAGATGGAGAACCTGACTGTCCAAGTCCATTGGAAATTAAACTTCCATATAACATTTGTTAAAACTAAATTTATTGAGACACAAGGTAAACATACTGGCAGGCAAAGTAATGAAGTGATGGTAATCAGAAAAGCTTTTGGATTGAGTTATGGTTGTAATCCTAAACACATTAGACGATTCCGCTTCATAAACCTCCCGGCTTGGATTCTCACACATTCGTTGCTCTATGTGCAAGTGCTGGAGAGGTTGCACAGCAGAGTATCTTTTCTCTGTATACAGTGTAACCTCTATCTGCCAGTTCATGCATCACCTTCATTCCCAACCAAACAACATTGACAATCACCACTGTTAAATGTGAGTTTGATTATTCGTAGACAAGTCCCACTGGATGTCTCTGTGCTAAATGGTAGTGTAGTCCAGTAAATGTTGCTGTCTGTTTTTCTCATTTTGCTTTCATGGAAGTTGGCATTTTTATATACTTCAAAATTAAGGCCAAAAGAACTTAAAATTATTTTCCTGGAAAGTAAAATCAACTTTGGGATGATATTTAAAATGATTTTCATGTTAAAATGGCCTCGGTTAACAATATTTTCACCATATCATGGTCTATCCTGGGACATTGTAAAACTTTACTCAACATACAATGCTACAGTCTGGATTTATGGTAAGTTTAAAAGACTGGATGATCTTTCCCATCAGAGTGGGGTGGTGGTGAGGCACTTACTGTATATTATTATATCTGGTAGCATCTTTCTACAGTGCAGTACAGTACTGTACTGCTCATAACCTATGCCAGGTAAAGACGCCTAGGCCTGTTACCTTAAAGGAAATCTATCACTAGGTTTATTCCACCTTAAATGAGGGCAGCATAAACTAGTGATATAAATGCTCAACAGATCAGTGTATTACTTACATCATTTTGTTAAATGTAAGTGATACATCATTCTGTTCAGTTTCTCTGTCTCTAGTTTATGGCACCCTTAGCTAGGACAGCATAAATCTACTGGCAGAATCTGTTTAAGGTCCCTATACACTTAAAGGGGTATTCCAGGAAAAATCAATAAATTGGTAATTGAAAGGGTTTAACAAGGTAAACCCTTTCCTAATATGCTTACCTGTCCTTTTTTGGCCCCCCAAGGAGATCTCCGGTCCAGTCAAGTGATCTTCTAGGTTGCGACTCCCGGATCCTCTGTCCTTCCGGTCCATCACCATACGTCACCATACCCGTCCGGCGTCCGCTCTCCTTCTTATTAACAGCAGAGCACTGAACCCTGACTGGCTTGGTAGCGTGTAGCCAACCAGGGTTCAGTGCTCTGCCTCCCCACCATGCTCCAGAGTGGGGGTCCCCTGAGCCTGCTGTAATTACCAGGGATTGTGGGGGCTCAGTGTGGGTCAGGTACGGCGTCAGCACTACAGCATGTCAATGTGAGGGGTCCCTCCTCTCCAAATTCCAGCAGGTATAACAGGCGCAGCTACTCCCAACAGATAAAGTATAAAACTACTTTATTAAAATAATAAAAACATGTATAAAAGGCTCAGCATTACGCGTTTCTAGACCGGACTGGTCTCTTCATCAGATGCTTGGTTAATACAATCAGAAGTAGCCATATTTAAATCCAACAAGAGGAAGTGATATCACAAGTAGGAGGATACAAAGTATATATGAAACATAATAAATCACCAGATAACAAGGTATTAACCCATAAGAATGCAATAATATACATGAACCCAAAGCCAGAATTCATATAAATAGCAAAAAAGGATGAGAAATTATTATTTGATGCTATCAATGCACTCGTTTAACTCATTCGGTACCAGAGATGACAGGCAAAAAATCCAATAGGTCTCCCTGTTTTTTTTTTGTTTTGTTTTTAGTAGACTCAACAAATATAAAATGTTTTTTTTTTTTTTTTTTAAAAGTACATAATTTCACGGATAACAGATAATAAACATTACTAATTTACAACAATGTTTTCCAAAAACCCCCGTCCCTCCCCTTCCCAACCCCCCTCCTAACCCGACCCCCCACCCCACCGGCTCATGAGAGAGATAACAAAAAAAAAAAAATAGGTTGATCAGGGACCTATATCTGTTCTGGGCATTTATTGGAATCTGTTCAATCACTGTGAGGACTAAACTAGACGGGTCGCTATGATGTTTACGCAGATAATGGCGGGAGAGGCTGTGCTTAACAAAACCATTTTTAATATTAGCACGATGTTTGTTCATTCTGCAACGAAGTGTCTGAACTGTCTGGCCGACATAGAGGAAGCGGCACGGGCAGCTCAGCAAGTACACCACGTAGTCAGAAGAGCAATTGCATCTGTCTTTTATTCTGAATACCTCGTTGGTGATAGGAGAAGAGAAACTACTGACAGGTTGTTCAGGGATCCAAGCACAACATATGCACCGAGATATCCCACAGTGGGAAGTGCCCCCCACAGTACCAATCTCAGCCGCAGGACCTTTATTACTATGAAGACTGCTCAGGGCCAAGTAACTGCGCAAGTTCTTGGTTTTGCGTTGGGGTAATATTAATGTTACATGGTACATGTTAGTATAGGGTCATTTTGTATTAATGCCCAATGCCTTTGTAAAATATGTCTGATTTCTCTGGTACCGCAGTTAAATTCAGTGATGAAATTAAATTTATATTTCCCTGGCTTGGGCATGTTTTTTACTATTTTTATTTCTATCCATTGTATTTGTGTTATCATTTCTACTCTTCTCCCTATTCTGTATGTCGTTTATAATGTCTGATTGCTGCAAATCTTTGGGACTCAGGGTCGGCATTGCTGTCACTCGGGGGAAAAGTCCTGCAGAGTGATGTCAGATGTCACACAACATCACCCTGCAGGGACCCTTTCACAGTGACCTGCTGTACAGTTAGCCGGGTGCTGATCCCCCCCGGTAATCATTGCGATACACAGATCACTCACCCCCCCCCCCCTCCGGTGTAAGCGTGTTGCAGCTTTGGACCCGATATCGGCGCCTTTTTCAAGCAGTTATACTCAACTGACAGGCGCTCTGTGTGAGGCAGGAGAGATTCCTTTCTTGCTTCGTACACAGCGCATGATAGCACAGGGAGGGGGGGCCGGGGGGATCAGCACCCGGCTAACTGTACAGCAGGTCACTGTGAGGGTTCCCTGCAGGGTGATGATGTGTGACATCTGACATCACTCTGCAGGACTTCCCCCCCTGACTGACAGCAATGCCGACCCTGAGTCCTGGGAGGGGAAGGTATACGGCAGGTGACATTGCTCCGCTCCCGGCGTCTGATGGCTATGAATGAAATAATGCCTCCCGCCGTGTCCCTTCCCCTCCCGGGACTCGGGTCGGCATTGAACCCTGATTGGCTACACGCTACCAAGCCAGTCAGGGTTCAGTGCTCTGCTGCTAATAAGGAGAGCGGACGACGGACGGGTATAGTGACGTCACCGGACCGGAAGGACAGAGGATCCGGGAGTCGCAACCTGGAAGATCACGTGACCGGACCGGAGATCTCCTTGGGGGGCCAAAAAAAGACAAGTATATTAGGAAAGGGTTAACCTTGGTTAACCCTTTCCATTACCAATTTATTGATTTTCCCTGGAATACCCCTTTAATTCTTATGTTGGCAGGTTTGGCCCTCGGTATAAAGAGCCTGAGTCTCCACTGATAGATAATGTCGGTGGGGATAGTGGTCGGACATGATGGATTTTCACTGCCCGACCCCTTTGTTCTCAGAAGGAAAAGCCACAGCGATACAGCATCTCCCCATAGAGAACATTTGAATGTTCAACTGTACTGAATGTTCATGTTCATGTTTATGGGGACAACGGGAGAGATCACTGTTGTTGAAGGTGTATAGTCATTTTTAGTAAACCCTTATTTCAATACAAGGTAGGTACAATACAAGTACAGCTAAAGAGGTGTCCTTCGTTCTGTCATCTTTACTGTTCTTTTGGGGTCTCCAGGTTTCTCCTCTCTATAAATAAATGCTGTGCTATATATTGGCCTACATTTTTGCTGCATACTCCTACATATGCCTACATATAACAGTGATGTACACTAAAAAGATGTGAATTGAACTTGGAAACTACCAAAAACATGCTTGCCAGAATTTCCCCTTTAACAACCATAATGAAAGTGATCCTATCTATGAATGCACTTATCAAGGAATTCAGCCATTTATTTTGTGTTGTATCATAATGGTATTAAATTCCTTCATCCCAAAATTCCTCTCTAGGTGGTAACAATAACTCTTTTTTATGACTGATTGTAATTAGAAGTGATTAATGGAGACTTAAATGACTTTCTTTGTGCTATAACTATTTGGCTAAGCTTTATGCAGAAACATCTCCAGGATGTCACATTAAAGAGAAGGACTATACTATAAAAAGCTTATAAGAACTACTGAAATAAGGCTACCCGCAGCCAAGAGTGACTAGTTACTGTAGATGTTCAAGTTTTACATTATATACCTTAACAAAATATAAGGATTTAAATGAGAAATAAATGTGCCAATAATTTGCGGCTATTATTGTACGAACAGCGGCCGTTATTCTAAGTTGTTCACCTTTGTATTAAAATGGACCTTTTAATTAAAGACACACCCAAAAGGGCCATCTTTTACTTTGAACTAGAATAATGTTCCAACGGCCATTGTAACATGCTAAGCCAGGGCTGTTAAACTCAGGCCCTCCAGCTGTTGCAAAACTACAATTCCCATCATGCCTGGACAGCCAAAGCTAAAGCATCGGCAGCAATTGCCGTTATTAACAGTATAACGGTATAACAGTATAACGGCGGCCAACGGGCATTGCCAGCGCAGATGAACGCTTTCATCTCTTCTCACCCACGGTGAGAGGAGATGAAAACATGTCCCCCCCGCCCCAGAATTAACCCTAGTGACCTGGTCACTAACCCTCCCCTCCCTGGGCGGCCATCTAAACCAAGATGGCCGCCGCCATCACTGTGAACAGACTCTGTTCACAGTGATGGATTTCTAAAAATGATCAAAGCTCCATTCTCTTCACCACCGGATTACCTGTAACCACCCCAAGATGAATTCTTTTAGGGGTGTACTTTCCAAAATGGGGTGACTTTTGTTTTTTTTTTATTCTGCTGACGATACAGGGGCACTGCAAACGCACCTGGTGCTCAGAAACTTCTTCAGCAAAATCTGTACTGGAAATGCTAATAGGCGCTCCTTCCTTTCTGAGCACCACTGTGTGCCCATACAGTGGTTTATGCCCACATATGGGGTACCGTTGTACTTAAGAGAACCCGCGTTACAAAATTTGGGGTACATTTTCTCTCATGTTTATTATGAA
The DNA here is from genome assembly GCF_027789765.1 of Dendropsophus ebraccatus. Lineage (NCBI taxonomy): Eukaryota > Metazoa > Chordata > Amphibia > Anura > Hylidae > Dendropsophus > Dendropsophus ebraccatus. The sequence continues at coordinate 146,564,674 of NC_091455.1, read as the reverse complement.
AATGAGATACTTTAATCTTAACAAATATATTATTGGAAATTTTCTATTTTCCATTTTATTAATTAGGAATATTTTTCTCCAGCCCCTGTAGGGTCAAAATGCTCATTATACCCCTAGATTAATTCTTTAAGGTGTCTATTTTCCAAAATAGGGTCACTTATGGGGGTTTCCAGTATACAAGCCAGTTTCCAGTATATCAACCTAAAAAAAAGAACTGTTCCCTAAAAAAAATATCATTTTTTTAAATTTCATGAAAATTTGATAATTTGCTGATACATTTCTAAGCCCCGTAACACCCTAAAAAGGTGAAATATGTTTTTGAAATGTGGTATCTTTCAAAAGTGCAAATTTTTCAAATTTTTAATATTTTTCACAAAAAAAAACACACAAGACAGTGACCAATTTTTGCCACTAACATAAAGTACCATATGTTACGAAAAAACAATCTCAGAATCGCTAGCATACGTTAAAGCATCACTGAGCTATAAGCGCATAAAGTGAGACAGGTCAGATTTTGAAAAATGAGCCTGGTCATTAAGGCCCAAATAGGCTTGGTCCCTAAGGGGCTAAAAGCACCTTCCCAGGCATACCTTTACACTAGTGAACTTTTGCTCATAATCCAGGCAATTTGTGTTTTTCAATATATGTAGATGGATATATAAAAGTCCTCAAAGGGCAGGACCGATCACCTTGAGTGCCCAGCATTGCCATCCCTTACAGCACACAGCACATAGGCTGTAATTCAAATACAAAGTGAGTAGGATAGAACAGGGAATGAATACGCTGGCCACTTATGGGGACTGACCTTGCTCTGTGGGCCCTTTACTCATAGGAATATATGGGGGGAAAAAGAAAGCAAAATGAATCTATGATATGCTTGTGCAGGAGCTTTTAACCCCATACCTCTTAAATATTTTCCTGATTTATGGAGTGAAAGAGTCATTATTCCTATGAAGTGTTGTATATTCTGCAGCAGTTAATATGGGCTTACTAAACTGTTTGGGCTTTGTGTATGATAACAATACTCTCATGTCCTTTCTGTTTTAGACAAGTTACAGTATGTGTAAAATAAAGCCCAGGTATCTGATATTTGCCACCCACGTCTAGCATTGGTCCTGCAAGGTTAGTCTGGAGTAAACCCTTATATGCCGCTACTTTAAAATAAACCTGCTGTGTACCAGATTAGTTCCCAGATGAGAGGCAGACATTAAAGTGTATTTGAGAACATAATGGATGCTGCTTCTCTGTTAGGAATCCAAACAAATATATTTGTGGTTTATCCACAATAACCGTAAAAAGGTTTGAATATTTTTTATTTATTTAGTGCAGGGATTTTATGACTCTACTGGGTTTGTCTTCACATCACTGAAAATTACATACAGACCGCTTGGCTATCTGATGTCAAAAAGAAAAGCAACTAGTGTGGGGTGATAAGCCGTAACCTGGAATCCCCCCAGTAGACAGCATACCTGATTATTGGGCTTTACAAGTTTTAGACCTAATTTAATTTAATGTTCTCATGAAGCCATTTTTTTTTTTAAATTGTTAAGATTTAAACTCATTTCATTACTAAATGCTGAGCTGCACAATGGGATTACAGTGTGTGTGTGTATACGAATTTAGGAGATACACACATCAGCCATAACATTAATTAAAACTAATTTAGTCTCCCCCCCCCCCCCCCAGTGCTGCCCAAACAGCTCTGACAAGTTGACACATGGACTCCCCAGGACCTCCGAGACTGTGTCTACACATTGCGTTCCCTGCATGGGACCATAATAACGCCCCTATGCGGTTACCAGTAGCTCTGCAATGTTGATTATAATCCTGGTAACATTGCACTAATATTGTGGAAGAAATGGGTGTGTGGCTTTGGCAGCATGCATTCCTCTGCTTTTGGGAATACGGCCTGTAGGTGTCCTGAGAATGTGAAAATGGAACGTTGGAAATTCTAAATTTGCAGGCCGACTTGGACACTCTGATTGTGTCTGAATCAGTCCGTTGGTAAAATGGCCAGCGCATTTCAGGGCACTTATTGCCGCCCTCTTCATCAGGCCTGATGAAGGGGCACCAATAAGTCCCTTGAAACGCATTGCTGTTCATTTTCCGTTGGACTCAGCTTTTCTTGGATCCTGAAGGGTATGACACCTTTGAAAGCCATGCATTTGTCTACTTCCAACTTGTTGATATGTATGGGATGTAAAGTTTATCCACCCCATTCCCCTCATCCATCCCCTCCTTGGTTGAACATGATGGACTTTGTGTCTTTTTTTAATTGTACTAACGATGTAACTATGTAATACAGAAACGCTTTTAGTTGAAATTGCTAGACATAAAATCCAGAACCTGTTAAAACTATAACTCTTTGTGTGTTATCCATGGCCTACTCTGTTGCCTTTGATATAAGTCTTAGATTCACTGAGTGTGAATCTATAACTGGAAGCTTCCTGGTTTTTTAATGTGGCATGCTTTTGTTTACCTATAAAAAGTTGGTGCCAGTAGTGCCCCAGAGCTTCCATAATGTTTCCCCGCAGACTTTCAGGAGACAGCATTCTTATGCCACGTAACAATGTGTTATTTGTATTGTTTTCTAACTTTGGATCACCTGTCAAGAGATGCTTCAAACAATGTAGCTTTTACCCACAGACTCAACCATTACTTCATTCATTTATATTTTGGCTGAGAAAAATAGACCTGCTGTTATGCTCTTAGTTACCACAAGTACGTATCCTTTAGCTTGGCATATATATGTTTACCTTCTGTTGCCTATGTTCTACTCTTATCTTTTTTTTAATAAAGATTGTCAAGGGCACCTTTGATCTTTTTGGTTTTGAAACATACTTACCTGTCAGAAAGTTCCTGGCATAATAGACTGTGTATTGTAATGCAAGCCTCAACTGTGGAAAATCTCATTTTACAGTGTATGTAAGGTTACATTGTAATTAAATTGTTTGTGTTAAAGATTACATGAATATAATTACATAAATATCTTATTTGCACAAGCAATGGATTGCAGTCAGCACTTCAGTAAATAAAAAAGGGCATATATATATATATATATATATATATATATATATATATATATATATATATGTTTTGATTTCTTTCTGTGTATGAGATAAGTGATGAGATCCATGGTGAGTCTGCAACAAAATCAGCATGCAACTCATGGTTTTTGCTGTGTATTTGGGATAAATCTGAATAAAAAAAAGTTCTAATGCTTGTGCCATCATCCTAATGGGGTGTATTCAGTCTAAATGCTTAGGGCAGCATATGCTGTAAATATGAGCCTGCAGACATGTCCTATATATTTTACATGTGTGTAACTGACCATATTATATAAAAATAAACCAGTTGAATTTGGAACATAACTTTACCTATGAATAGAAAAGAGATCATATAACTTGCCTGATGTTTTGATTGGTTGTTTTTCTGTGCTGCATCCTCCACCAGTGGCTAGACATAGCTGGGAGAAGCATGCGACAAGCATCACTCCTAGGTCTGTTGCTAAATATGACTTAAAGTGGTAGTGCGGCGTTTAACTTTAATTCACTAAAAAACACACATTACAAAGTTATACAACTTTGTAATAGGTGTTATTTAAGTGAATGGCCCCCTTCCCAGTGTTTCCCCCCACCCCGGAAGTGGGGTGCATTATACTTACGTATTCGCTGTCGATCCCGACCACCATCTTTGTTTGACGACGTCATCTTCAGGAGGCAGTCCGGACCGCTCCAGCCGTCCCTCAGTTAAAGTTAAACACCGCACTACCCCTTTAATACAGTCAGACTTTCAATGTAACCTGTCTCCTGTAACAAGTTGGACTGTGCAATGAAATAGAAAATGAAGCTCATAGCCGTGTACCACTTATGCCTTTATCTAGAGAGGATTGGGGTTTTGGCACTGAGGCCCCCAATGATCAACACACTTGACATGTCTGTGTGATGACTGTGATGCTTTAATAATAACAAGACAAGTAAAACAAAGTATTTTATAAGTCATTCAGCAAGTATGTAGATTTTGAATATGAAAGTTTTTTTTTTTTTTTTAAAGTGTGATTTTGCTCTAAATAAACACCCATTAGCCATAACATTAAAGCCACCTGCCCAAAAGAGTGTAGGTCTACAACTCCAACCCTTCAAAGCATGACACAAAAAACTCTCAAGGTGTCCTGTGAATGTGTCATCAAGATCAGTCTTTCTCAACCTTTGCAAGCCAGCTACCCCCATGTGATGAGATGCTTCAGCTGAGTATCCCCAAAGATGCATTCAATTTTAAGGGTAAATTCACACGGGCGGATCCGCCGGGAGTCTCACGCACGAAATCCGCAGCTAATCCGCAATACGCATATTATTCTTATTATTATTAATACGTGTAATTCGGATTAGCTGCGGATTTCGTGCGTGAGACTCCCGGCGGATGCGCCTGTGTGAATTTACCCTAAATGTTGCCTTAATAAGGCCAAGATCACACTGCATACATAGGCTCTGTATTAAGTTTCTGCAGTTGATTCCCAGATCAGATCCCCCTCATAAGAATGGGACTGATCTGTATGCTCAAGTAATGTCAAATATTAATTCCACCTATAGTAAGTAATAATGCCCCCTTCCCCAATAAGTAGATTACAATATTACAAGCGGACACCACCTAAATCCCAGTGTGCCAACCTATTCATATATAATTGTACACAGAACCAAGAAGAGAGAATGCATATGCACATGCAGTTACACATCCAAAAGAATCTTATACACAATCTATACAATACAAAAGCAAGAGCAGTTAGAAACAGCAGATAGGAACAACCCAAGTGTGCTGACGACACCAGTGAACAGGCAGGGTATACATAGTCAGTAAGCTGGGTCGTCAACAAGAGAGTCAGCTCATGGAAGAGACGTTAATCGTAGTTGGACAGTTAAAAAATCAGGCCAGGTGGCTTCAGAGGCAATCTGAGTCGGCAGAGGAAAATGGCACAGACAGCGATCAGGCAGAAATTGTAAACTAAAGAACATGTTATAGTACTGTGTAATCAGAGAAAAATGTTATAGTACCCTAACACTGCTGCATTAAAACTGCAATACAGTTGCAAAGTGTAAACACAGAATTTTGTATTTTATCCTTTGACAGGTGCTATTTTAACTTTTGTTACTTACTTCACCTGTCAGTAAGTTACATCTTAAGGCTGGGTTCACACTACGTCTATTTCAGTCAGTATTGTGGTCCTCATATTGCAACCAAAACCAGGAGTGGATTAAAAACACAGAAAGGCTCTGTTCACACAATGTTGAAATTGAGTGGATGGCCGCCATTTAATGGCAAATATTTGCTGTTATTTTAAAACAACGGCTGTTATATTGAAATAATGGCAGTTATTTACCGTTATATGGCGGCCATCCACTCAATTTCAACATTGTGTGGACAGATCCTTTCTGTGTTTTTAATCCACTCCTGGTTTTGGTTGCAATATGAGGTCCACAATACTGACTGAAATATATACGTAGTGTGAACCCAGCCTATGGCTGATAGGTATATATTGTTTTATTGAATGGGGCTTAAATGTGAACTACTTTTATGTATCCAGGCTAACTCGGCTTACAAGGTAGTAACTTTGTTTTGCAATTAATTTTGCAAACTGCACTAAGCTAGTGAAACCTTGACAATATGATTGGTTTCTGTAGTTACAGTACATGCATTTTATCACCAAGGCCATATTGATGCACAAGGCCGGGGCTTGAAAATATTTATATACAATAGAATAATCTTCACACGTAGAAGATTTGTAATGTAAATGCCTGAGATTTAAAAAGAAATTTGATGCATTTGAGGATTGTTTCTGCAGCATGCACATTGTTTTCTGCAAGCCCCATTTATATGTGTGATATGGGTGTAGACATCTCTGCACTAACTCCACCCCATGTCTCTATTCCCTATTTAGAAAGTGCTGTCATAGTTAACCAGAAGTAGTTATGTTGTGTGCACCTGACCTATAACTTTAAGCACTAACCACACAGCAAAGAAAAAAAAAAGTTAAAATGTTTACATGTCCACTAAAGGATCTTTTATGTAGCACTTGTAGCCTTTGTTCTATAACACGACCCCGCTTTACTGTGTGACTTTGAAGGGTCTGGTAATGGAGTCATTACTACACTCTAGCTCTCCCTGGTATGCAGTCTGCAAACCATGTCTAACAAGCTTTTACTACCATGCTGATTGCAGAAATTAAAGTGCAGACATGAAGGCGAATTTCATTGACTTGACATTCCCCATGAATAGGGCTATTCATTAAGTGAACCTTAAACTGATCTTTTCACCTCACTTCTACTTAGTTAATCCTCCCTGGGGCTGCTACAGAACAGAAGGTAAATGGCCTATGATAAAAAAAAAGTAGGTGGTCTGAGTTGTTCATTTACTTGGGGAGAACTGACCACATCATTAGGTCACTTATAGCCCTGGCTGATGATTATGATAACATTGTATGTGATAGTAGTCTCCTTGATAGTATAGGGTAGCTAAACATTTATAATTGCCATGTCCTTGATAATGGTTGACTATGTGTCAGTGTTCCTATACTCATGGATGCATTCCCCAGGAAGTCAGTACAATTTCTACAGCAGCATTGTGGTCTCTATAATAAACCAGCTATATTGCTTATGATAGATAGGGGCCTTCTGATACACATTGGTAGAACTATACTTTACAGCACTACAAGAAAACCCACTAAGGCTGTGGCTGGCACAACCCGGAGAGGAGCTGACTTTCTGCCCCCTTTGCATGCCAAGGGGGTGGAGAAGGAGCGTCGCTGCATGCTGCTGGGGCCTCACCTCGGCATTTACCACATTTATGGCAGATCTGCCGGCAAGCACTAGTCAACATGCCTGTTTGCTGGTGGGGGATAACTTGTTGGCATATAACAAGTGCCACCTACTGTACAAAGCCAGAGTCTGTCTAAAAATTATATAGATACTGCAGTTTTCTACAATCTATGGATTTAGGACCTGTGATCTAGGTTGACACTGCTTGCACCCCCCATATTTTTGTGCACTAGTGTGCTGCTTTTTTCTAACATACAGCTGGAAGTACGTCGTAGGGCAAAGGAGCAGCCAGGCCGGCCATTAAAGGTTTCTAAGGAAGGGAAGGGTTTCCATATTTTAAAAATCAAGGGCAGTTGGGTGGGGTGAGAGTCCTATATCATGCAGAGGAATAAAGGTTCATCCTGGGGCACTAGGTGGCTAGATTGTTACATCAGTAGGGGTTAACCCAAGGAGTTCTTTCACACAGCAAATGTAAGCTACTTAGGCCAGCCACTAATCTTTGGTTGAGGGGGCTCGGTACCACCAAAAGGCAATTTTGTAACAACAGATTTCTTGTTTTTTTGTAGAGATGTTTGCTTTAGAGGTCAGGTAGACCAATAAATAAATAAATTGCTTACCTAAATAAATAGTTCCCTAAATTCTGCAAAAGAAGGGTAGAGCCTTGGAGAGGGGGATAGCAGCACACTATTGATGGTAGAGCTACAATGTTGTAGGCAGTAGTAAGATAAGCAATGTTTTTTTCATGAAGGAAACCTTGTAGGTTCTAGAGATTGTATCATAAAAATACCGTAACTGGGAATATTTAAAGAGCCTTTTAGATGATTTTCAATAGAGCTTAAAGAACTTATAAGGACGTGGGCAATGCTAGGTGGTGAAATATTCTTTCTATAAGTTGCCACTTTAACCTCATAAAGACGCTTTGTAGAGCTGGGGTCAGCAGACAGTGCCAGCTATTGAGACATGTGAGTCATTGTCTATATCATTATAAGATTGTGTATGCTTTGTGGACTAAAACTATGACCTGGTAAAAGTTGTCATCTTAGCAACAATGGAAAGGTTTTATGAAATGTTTTCATGTTATTAATTTTTTAGGCATCTACTATGATATCTGCCATGTCTGCCCCTTGTCTTCCTAATCTCAAACCTGTTTATAATACAAACGTTTTATATGTAGATAATATGTACATCTTATAAAGATTTATATGCAGTAATTTATCTAGTATGAGAATTGTTACACTTCATGTCATGTTATAAGTCTCTGCACAGAAAACCCTATAAACTGTTTACTTTCATGGTAGATTTAGTAAGTGTAACCCATATTGTGGTCTATTTTCTGCTTTATCTCTCTTGTGAGGGTGGTTACACCAAAGCTCCTTGTAGTGCATATGTTTATACAGAGCAAATACACCTGAAGAATTGCAGATAAACACTTAGACACTTAAAGTCAAGAAGATTCTGATGTTCATGCCATTCCCTCATCCTCAAGGCTGTCCCAATTGCATTGTTTTTCTAAGGATATGTCTTGTGCTAGACATATGAGTTTTGCTGTTTGCTTATCTGTCCATTTTGATCTCAGATATTACACTGATGTTAAGCTTAGAAATGCACCTAAGAAAAAATATAAGATGTTACTTTCTTATAAATGTGTTGTAAAGAAGCAGAAGATGGTCACCACTCAACAAGGATCCATTTAGGATGAAGTGCGGTGTTCTATTTGGCTGTATGCCACTCTAGGAGCACGTGAGAGTGGTCCCTGGACCCAAGGGCATCCAAATGAAGATAAACACAAAGATTCTCTCCATCTCACTTAAAATTCAATCCTTTATTTGTATAATGGTTAAAAGGCCGACACGTTTCAAGCTTGCTTGCCCTTAGTCCTTGCGTGAGTCGTTCATGACCTGATAAAATAGAGGCATGACTAAAGGCAAGCAAGCCTGAAACGCGTCGGCCTTTTAACCATTATACAAATAAAGAATTTAATTTTAAAGGGAACCTGTCACCCCCAGTGCCGGGGTGAAAGGCTCCCAACCCCCCGCTGGGGCACCCTATACTCACCTGATCCCGCCGGGTCCCGCTTCTTGAGCCAGTCGGGTGACTGAGATATCAGCGCCCCAAGCCCGGCACGCACGCTCCTCAGATCGGACTCACCTGTCATTCTCTATGACAGTTGGACTCATCTGAGGAACCCGCGCGCCGGGCTTCGGGCGCTCATATCTCAGTCACCCGACCGTCTCAAGAAGAGGACCCGGCGGGATCAGGTCAGTATAGGGTGCTCCAGCAGGAGGGTGGGAGCCTGTCACCCCGGTATCGGGGGTGACAGGTCTTCTTTAAAGTAAGCTGGAGAGAATCTTTGGGGGATATTTACTAACAAATCTAAAAACACGATTTTGTTAAAGATGTTTTGGCATAATTTCCAATCTAATGTGTTTAGTCACATTTATGACTAAAGGAAGATGTCACGTTGGAGACAGGCTGCTTCCCACGAATGCGTGATTCATCTGGGCCCCCGCCAATCCTCCCAGAGGTCACTCAAGATGTAATTATAAATCTATGTTCGTCTGTGAATTGATGTGATTGTTGTTTTTCTTTTTGCAAATTGTATGAATGAGCGTGAGTTTTGGTGGTGCTCGGGGCCGGAGGGTGACGCCCCAAATGCTCTTAGGCATGAGACACCTGCTGATAGTGCCACTTGAATGTATTTGCTTTTTCAGTGTATGTAAGTTTTAGGGTGTGCCACAACATATCTAAATCATTACAGGTGATGGAAAAGCATCTTTGAGAAGTAAGAGAAATCCCATGCTATGTTTATATTGCTTATCAGACTACTTATCATGCTATTTCTGTCTCAGTTACTGCATCTCAGCTCCCATTTACTTCAGTGGGAGCAGTGCTGCAGTAACCCATCGCCATTACTGTACAACGGACAATGCACAGCTTCTGGCCCCATGTGGTGCCCCAGCACCTGACGAGCCGGGCAAGTGACGGGGCCACTGCCGGGTGCTGTAGCAATCCCTGTAACTCTTAGCATGTCTAAAGACATGCTCATAATGCCTTATTGACAGCATGAGATACCATTGGCCGGGCTAACGAGTGAATACATTACCTGTCCACACTCCAGCTTGCTTCTGTGGCTCCCGGGTCACTGCCATCCCACTCAGCCAATCAGTGCACTGTCCTGTTACAGCCACTGAATTGGTGAGCTGAATGTCAGTAACCCGGGAGCGATGCGATACGTGTTAAGGCACCCTAATGGTTTGTTAAAATTTACTGACTCATTTTTAATTATAGTCCTTAGATCTTGAAACAATAGAACCTGGATATTAGCAGTTTTTTTTATTAGCATCAATGAATAATTAGGATTATATTGGGCACATCAAGTGTTGTAAAGTGTGAAAAGTACTTGAATCATAAAACAAACACATAAAATTATATTTAATACATTTTCTGCCGTTATAATGAAAGCATACATGTCATTTGGCCTGTTGTAGTTTATATACTCCATAATAATCTGCAGCTGTTTTGTCAGCCTATGAAATAAGATTTGTTCACACGTTCTTTAGGATGTCTGAGGTTGTGTTGAAAGCAAAATCATTAGCACTTACATTTGGAAGTAGAGAAATACATACCTTTACAAATCAAGACGTCTGTCAGAGCAGCTGATTTGTTTACAGAACATGGAATTCCGAGGAAATGAAAGTGCTGACAGACATGGCACCTACATGGCACTTCTTTTTTACAGCCAAATATGTAGTTAAAAGTCCAATCCATTTAATGGTGAGCCATTCCAAAGCAGGTAGACAGCAGCCTAGTGTATGATAAATGTGGGAACACATCCATGTACACTGTACTTTGGTTACAGGAGGGACTGGTTATGTCTGGGAAGCTCTTTATAGACACTATATCACTCAAGCAAAGAAAATGTGAGGCCATTTTAAGGAAAACAAACTTTTAGGAGTGAATTTACTATGGCTATGAAGTTACGCATATGTTTCTACTGCATAAATGTTCCAGTTCTTGCCTATTAAATCACAGTGATTTGCAGGCCATATTTTTTATTCTGATGTTAGAATATTTTGCCGAACTTTCTTAAAGTTATCCAGTAAAATTAATGAATATTATAAGGGGCTACGGCATTTCTGGCTGTCGCCACTGCGGTCCATTTTGCAATTAAAAAAAGAAAAAAAATCTTATAAATATAAAATGAAAACTAAGACTAATGTAATGGAAATATATCATTATTAATAGAAACAACTAACGTAAATGTTTATACTGGACTTGAGGATGTATCTGAAGACTCTGTAGCCATGTATATGTTGATGTAAAGGCTCTTCCTTCCTTGATTCAATAAACAATAAACTAAGGGGGTACAGTGCATTATACTGTACATAATTTATTTCGCTAGAAGCCCTGCACATAGGATGAGACATCAGAATGTGTGTTAGCAGCAGCTGAGCCTGTAGCCATTTGTTGGTGTGGTTACAGTTACTTTGTTTCTTTAAAGGGGAACTCCGGATAAGAAAAACTTGTTTTCTATTAAAAGTGCATTAAAAGTTATATAGATGTATTTATACAATGTATTACTGTATCTGTACAGTTCTGCCACACTGGTAGCTGATAGAAATCCAGGAAGTGAAGAAAAATGGCCCCTGTGCCAATTCACATTGTCTCCTGCTGCTATCCCCCCTAGTAGACAAATCTTCCATGCCTCTGTCTCACATTGTGTGTGTTTGCTGATGATGCAGACAGGGGGCAGGGCGTGATGTCACAGGAGGCTTGGCTGGATCCCCCAATTCCCTGAGTGATTCACCATCTCTAACCGGCCAGAAGCAGCTACTGCACTAATTTTACTGATTGTAATGGGTGGGGGCTGTGATGATCACATGAGGGAAAGCATTGCATTCTGGGATATGCCAAACCAGGAAGAACAGAAACACAAAACAGAGCAAAAACCCTCCAAACAAATGGATTTTTGGTAGTTTCAAAACTGGGATAGACAGGTAAGTAATGTGTTATGCTTCTGCAGAAGTCTCCTTTTTTATCCTCTACCTGGAGTTCCCCTTTAAGTCCTTTAAGTACAAAATTAGTCAATAATGTTCCAAAAGCAGAGATTGTTGCTGTCAGGGAAAGGACTATACAGCTTATGGTCACTTTAGTGACAACTGCCTCCCCAGCTGGGCCTCACCAGCAACTACGGGGCGCCTCACAGTTTGAGAAGCACTGCCCTACAGCATATATTCCTGTATAGCAGCGCAGAAGTATATTTTGAAGCTCCTGCCCCACCTACTATTACATGCAGTTATGTATTAAGTTTCATTTTTTTAACCTCTACCTGGAGTTCCCCTTTAAGTCCAGCAGGAAATGTGTAAATGTAATGTGACTGTGGCTAGCTTTACTAGGAATTACAGGTAGTATGGGCTGGTTGTATTTTAGTTTACTAAAATCCTTATTGCTGATATCACCGTAGACCTGCAAAGAGCATCTCAACGAGTTTGATAAAATGGTGACTGTCTTGGTTGGATAGTGACTAGAAAAAAAAAATCCAACCTAGACTCTTTAGCCCAGCCTAGATCCAACAAGGTTCAGTAATAGTAAAACAAATACATTTACTTCCTAGATACATGGTTACTTCTGTGATTTGAAAGGTCGTTTAAAAAAAAAAAAAAATTGTCCCAAACGAGTTGCTATGTCTATTTTGGGATCTATGACCTCATGCTAGCAGTAGCCTGGAACTGAGTGTATTCAAGTCCAGTACACAAAATGATTTTGTTGGTTCGCTTTCTCTCTTCCAATATTCCAATCCCCCCCAGAAAGTGATTGCAACAGATACCACTGGGTCAAATTAGAATGCGGAAATTACATCTTACCCATTAGGGAACCTAGTCAAGCTAAAAACAAAAAAAGAAAACTAGAGTTAGGGTGTATTCACACGGACGGGCTTGCAGCGAGATTCTCGCTGCGAGCCCGGCAGGTCCTGGCAGTTCCCATACACTACATACTTGCTGCGGTCTAAACGACCGCAGCGAGTATGTAATTATACCGCCCTTAACCCCTTCTGCTCCCCCGCTGTAAGCATACTTTACCTGTCCTTGCTGCACGGGTCCGGCGTCCTGCTCTCCTGTCCGGCCAATCAGTGTGTTGCCCAGCCGCAGCCACTGATTGGCCGGGCGGGAGAGCAGGACGCCGGACCCGTGCAGCAAGGACAGGTAAAGTATGCTTACAGCGGGGGAGCAGAAGGGGTTAAGGGCGGTATAATTAGCAAGTATGTAGTGTATGGGAACTGCCAGGACCTGCCGGGCTCGCAGCGAGAATCTCCCTGCGTGCCCGTCCGTGTGAATATACCCTTACTTGGGAAAGTTATCTAAGTTTTACAGGTTCTGCAAAGATTGAAAGTCCATTCTACCTGTCAGATGACTGCCTCCTAGGCCAAAAGGTCAAGCGTTTCCTTTGCGTAGATCTGTGGAGGAGCAGTATGGTCTTCTCCACATATGTTTGCCAAATGCTGCCATTTAATCATGACCTCCAGTGAAGATCTGATGTATGAGAGGAAAGTTCTACAAGCTATTGTCTCTAGTAGTTATTCAGCATTTTACCTGGTGATGCTAACAGGTAATATGCTTCCACTTAAACTATTTTATATTAGGCTTAGGGACTTGTGCGTTTTCCTATTAGTTTTGATTTCTATAATAAAGATATGTATTACTTGACCTTAGTTGGTGTGCCATACAATTTATGACATACCCCCTTTCTCTCTTTCTGTAGGACGCACCAATAATGTCATAGAGGCCTTCCTAACACCCCTTAGTGGCAGACGTAGGGAGAAAATTAGGATCAGACATGATAGCTTTCGCTGTGCCATATTTGTTGTTCTAATATAGGACAAGCCATTGCCAATTGTGTCTAGCATACAATATTGCTGGTTATATCAATTGAGTGGGGTCACCCCTTTCCAGTCCAAACCTGAATTAATACATATTTCAAACACTTTTTTCATTATTATTGAAAGAGCTTATAACACTTAGGCCACGTTCACACAACATATTTTTCCGTAAAAGTAAGCCGTTGTTGCCGGGTCATTGTCTGAACATAGCCTTATACTGTATTTGAAATATTAACTATTGGCAAGAGGTCACCAATAATGCTATGGTTCAGACAAGTCATCTGAGCTTTGTGAAAATGAACTCTCAGTGAAGCTTTACATACAGCTCTAAATGTCTATATTGTTATTGGCAATGTGAGCGTTTTTAAATATCATATTACATCTCTTATCAATGAAATTTCCTTTCTTTTCAAGTAGATTGAGCTGACTAGGTCAGAGGTGGCATGGCTTAAGAGAGAACACCCATGTGATTAATATTTAATGGATGACCTCAACCTATGTTGAATAAAACATCTTGCATCACTACATATTAGTAGTATAATGTTCTGCCTGTGTTAATTTAATATTTCAGCTTTGACTATGATGTAAATTGGTAATAAAACATATGACTAAAAAGAAAACTATGTGGGGAGACCCTATTGAACATTGGTTTTAAATTGATGGATCACAAGTACATATGCTAAGGACACACAGGATTGTTTTATTGCGCCGAAACATGTAAGCAGTAAAACGTAATGAATAGGGGCTGAATAGCATTTTGCTTACAGCTGAGAAAACATAAATTGAGTTGACTATTGCTCCATTTACACGGAGCCATAATTTGCCCGATCGTACAATTAACGATATTGAAAGAACAATGTTTTTTTTTAGAACAATCAGCGTTTAGACGGAACGATATATCATATGGAAAGATCGTTTTGCGATCGCTTAAGCCTATCTTGCACATAGGTAAAATCGGTGAACGACTGTTTACACGGAACGATCTGCAAATTTTTAGCGAACGACAAACGAAGATTTTAGAACATGTAAGTAGAGATGAGCGAACCTCGAGCATGCTCGAGTCCATCCGAACCCGAACTTTCGGCATTTGATTAGCGGTGGCTGCTGAAGTTGGATAAAACCCTAAGGCTATGTGGAAAACATGGATATAGTCATTGGCTGTATCAATGTTTTCCAGACAACCTTAGAGCTTTATCCAAGTTCAGCAGCCCCAGCTAATCAAATGCCGAACAATCGGGTTCGGATGGACTCGAACCCGAACCCGGTTTGCTCATCTCTAGTTGTAAGGTCAAAATTAACGATTTCTTGCTCGGCGCTTGATCGTTCGCTGTGTTTACATGTACGATTATCGTTCGAATTCGATCGTTATCGTGCAAATTTGCACGATAATCATTCCGTGTAAACGCAGCATATGTCCCCTACAGCAGTGCTTCTCAAAGTTTTTCTACTGGAGCCTCGCTCAACAGACAAAATGATGCCTGAGCCTCACCAGACTGACCGAGAGAATGCTGGGGCCTCACCATCTATAATAGAAGTCCATGCAAATATAAAAACTAAGAAAAGTCTACCCTCCATTTGTCTACTTATCTCTGTATAACATTAAATAAGTACAAAATTAGTCAATAATGTTCCCAAAGCAGAGATTGTTGCTGTCAGGGAAAGGACTATACAGCTTATGGTCACTTTAGTGACAACTGCCTCCCCAGCTGGGCCTCACCAGCAACCACGGGGCGCCTCACAGTTTGAGAAGCACTGCCATACAGCATATATTTCTGTATAGCAGAGCAGAAGTATATTTTGAAGCTCCTGCCCCACCTACTATTACATGCAGTTATGTAGCGCATGTATGGAGATAAATGAGTATACACTAGAGATGAGCGAGCATGCTCGTCCGAGCTTGGTACTCATTTGAGTATGAGGATAATCGATGGTGCTCGTTACTCGGACGAGCATCTCGCAATACTCTAGACAATGGCATCTTCCTTTTCCTGCATGTTTGGTGGCTTTTTCTCAGCCAGTCGTCATGCAGGAGAGTCTTTGAGACCTCCTAGCATCACGTGGGAACATGTCGATAGCAACGATTGGCTGGCCAGATCAGATGACCTGAGCATATAAGAATCAGGTCCTGCAATGCTTGCTTCAGACGCAGGCTGGATGAGCTTAGGGAGAGAGCTGCTGTCTGTCAGGGAGAGTGTTAGTGGGTGAAATAGGGTCTGTTAGGCAGGAATCGTCCACAAAGAACCCAACAGTCCTTCTAAGGTCTCCATTGTACCTTGGCTTGCTAGGATCTGTAGTGCAGCTACACCTATCCTGGCTGTGCAGTGTGCAGTGTAACGGGTGCTCTAAAACATACAGCACCTGGTACCTAGTACACACAGACTCCATAGACTACACCTGTAGACTACACCAGTTGCACCTAGTTGGGTGCTTTGCTTACATGTGACAGCACATGTGCCTTGCCCATCTTGGTCTGGGTCAGCAAAATTGTATTGAGGGCCACCACCCGGCTGTTGCCCATAATTTGGCGTAATGTTGTGATTAGCCAGCCCCAGAGGCATCCATATATGCTCTCCCTGCTGTTTCCTGTCCATGTCCGTGTTGTTTCCATCATTTTCTGACGTTTCCAGGTTATCACGCAACCTGCCCTGTGCAGAGCTTTGGTCCCCTGCAAAAATGCTAGAGTTTCCCATTGACTTCAATGGGGTTCGTTACTCGAAACGAGCCCCTGAGTATCGGGAAATATTCGTCTTGAGTATCGAGCACCCGAGCATTTTAGCACTCGCTCATCTCTAGTATACACAGATTGTAGCCTGTCTAGTAATTTCCCTAGTCTTTAGATGAATTTCTAAAGGCCCTTTTACATGGGGCTAATTTATAGCATTCCTAGAGACACTTGCTCCTGATGATCCACTCATGTTATAGAACCAGCAATCAGCCGACACAAGCCGTTGCTCATTCAGTTATTGGATCCTTTGTGCAGCTGCATATCACCCTGTGTAAACAGATGATGTGTGGCCAATATTGATTCATTTAAAGGGTGGCTTGAAAAATGTAGTGATCTTTCATGCAACCCCACCAGATGATTG
Organism: Dendropsophus ebraccatus; assembly: GCF_027789765.1. Lineage (NCBI taxonomy): Eukaryota > Metazoa > Chordata > Amphibia > Anura > Hylidae > Dendropsophus > Dendropsophus ebraccatus. The sequence goes on along the minus strand of NC_091455.1, from coordinate 146,547,902 downwards.
ATTGACCATTGTGAAGGTTGTACAAAAGAGTGCTGATCACTGAAATCTGTTCTTATTATGTGGAGCCCATTGGCCTTTGGTTTCAATTTGAGGTTTCTAGGCCCTTGGAGCTGTCCCATATGAGGAGATAAAAGCAGCCTTGAAGTTGTACATGTATATACTTCAGTCATGTACAGTTTGCCAAGGATAAAACCTCTGGATAGAATGGCATTTGTTGAAAGAAAAAGAGAGCTATGTTTCCACTACAGGAACATTATGTGGTCGTCTCTTTAAACAGATGGCTGCTAATAATGATCATGATCTATTTAATCTATTTAACACCTTAAGGGCACAGGCCGTAAATGTGTCGCTAGAGGCGTTCAGAGGGGGGCCGTGCGGCGACCACACTCTCATCTGCCGCAATCCTGGGTGCTATCTGCAGCCCAGGACTATGGCAATTAGCTGACAGTTGCATTTAAATGCCTGTTTTCCCCATCGGTGGTGGCCTTTGACGCGATTGTGGAATAGCGATCCCTCCATCTGAACCGCCCGGGGTCTGCACGGTAATGGCGCTGATCCTGGCTCGGCAGTCTATTGTTCTCGACTGCAGCATCCGAGAGCAATAGATCACAGATCTCATGGATCTATGTAGTATATCTTTACTGCATAGATCTCAATGAGAAATCAATGTGGCTATACTAGAAGTTAGTGTGTAAAAATCTTTTTAAAAAATGTTTTTTTTTATTAATAAAAAATCCCCTCCCCTAATAAAATTCTGAATCACCACATGTGTAATCACCTGAACTACAAAATTATTACATTCCTGATCTCACACGGTAAACGGTGTAAGCGCCAAAAAAAAATCCAAAATGCTAAATTGCTCATTTTTGGTCGCATCAAATCCAGAAAGTGATCAAAAAGTATCATGTATGCAAAGAAGGTACCGATGGAAAATACAGATCATGGCGCAAAAAATGACACCTCACACAGCCCCTATAGACCAAAGGATAAAAGCGCTATAAGCATGGGAATAGAGCAATTTTAAGTAACGGTTTTTTTTTTATGTTTTAATTTTTTTTACAGCCATCAAATAAAATAAAAGTACACAAATAACAAATCGTTGTAATCGTACTAACTTGAGGAACATGTATAACAATCAGTTTTACCCTAGGACAAAAGGCGTAAACACAAAACCCACCCAAATTAAAAAAAAAAAATTGTTTTATTTTCTATTTCACCGCATATAATTTTTTTCTGGTTTCGTAGCATATGTTATGCAAAAATTAAGGCTGTCAATTAGTGGCTCAAAAAATGAGGGCTCATGTGGGTCTCTAGTTGTAAAAAATGCAAGCTCTGTGGCCTTTTAAGCACAAGAAGGAAAAAAACGAAAGTGCAAAAATGGAAATTGGTTCTGTCCTTAAGGCCTAATGAGACGTTCGCTTTCGCCACTATGTTCCCGAAGTGGGAACATAGTCTCAGACTGTATAGTTATGTATACTTTGAAAATTAAGACTATGTTCACACGCTATAAAATAATACCAAAATACTGTCATAATTTTGTGTAATAATGCACTCCATTAAAGTCCAATGGGAAAGTGTCTAGCAGTACACACACAGTATAGGTTAACGTCCGTAATTGATCACGACTATCAAAATAATAAACACGCTCCTTGTTTATGACCTGTTTTTGCAGATAATGGGCTTTTTTCATCTGTTATATTTTCACTCCAAATTATGTCTGTCTGTTGGTATGTGTGTGAACATAGCCTAAAGGTAGAAAAAGATCTGAAATGATTTTTCATGGTCTAATTTTTTTATATTATAGAAATTAGGCATTTTAATAGGGGTGTGTAGACTTTTTATATACACTGTACAATATGGACCGTTATTTGGATCCAGACATTAGGTGTGTATAAAACCTAACCTGTAGGAGGAGGTTTAAGCATTTGCAATTAAAGTGACACTGTCACCCCCTTTTTGCATTATCGCTTCTCTACACAGGTGTAAAAGGTAAATTTAGCAGTTTTAATAACTTATTTTATATTATACGTCACAGTGCTTGTTCCAGTAAAAAGTGATCTTTTATCATCTGTGGATTGTGCTATCTGGGCGTGGCTTCATGTCCGAAGCGCCACTTAGCTACACCCACAATACTGCAGTTGGCCGTCACGAGGGGCGGGGCCAATGGAGGTGTTGTGGGCGGGGATAAGTGGCACTTGTCCTGAAAGCTCCGCCCAGATGCGCACAATCCGCAGATGACAAAAGATCACTTTTTAGTGGAACAAGCACCATGACGTATGTTATAAAATAAGGTATGAAAACTTCTAAATTTACACTCTACACTTGTGCAGAAAAGTCATAATACAAAAGGGGGTGACAGTGTCACTTTAAATAAAGATTTAAAGGGGTTGTATGGAAATGAAAAAAAAATTGTCTGAAACCAGGTAATGTGTTAAAAAAAAAAAAAAAACGAACAAAAACACAAAGCTTACATGTTAGATTCCCCCTACCCCAGTGACAATACTCAAGTGTTCCCTATTGATCTTTGTTTACTTTACTGTAGCAATGACATGTCAATACACCCTCATAGAAACATAGAAACATAGAAGATTGTCGGCAGAAAAAGACCACTGGGTCCATCTAGTCCGCCCTTTTAGTATTTTCTTCCTTATTATCTTAGGATAGATATATGTCTATCCCAGGCGTGTTTAAATTCTGTTATTGTAGATTTACCAACCACCTCTGCTGGAAGTTTGTTCCAGGTATCTACTACTCTTTCAGTAAAATAATATTTTCTTACATTGCTTCTGATCTTTCCCCCAACTAACCTCTCACTGTGTCCTCTTGTTCTTGAGCTCAGTTTTTTACTAAAAACACTCCCCTCTTGAACCTTATTTAGTCCCTTAACATACTTAAAGGTTTCAATCATGTCCCCCCTTTCCCGTCTTTCCTCCAGACTATACAGATTCAAATCCTTAAGTCTTTCCTGATATGGTTTATGCCTCACACCCTCCACCATTTTTGTAGCCCGTCTTTGGACCTTCAATTTCCACTGTTTGGACCACTTATCTAGCAAAGCTAAATCATTTTCCATATTACTGACACCTCCAGGAATATCCACCCTATTGCACACTTTTGTGTCGTCAGCAAACAGACAAACTTTACCTATCAACCCTTCTCCTATGTCACTTACAAACATATTAAAAAGAATAGGACCCAGAACAGACCCTTGTGGCACACCACTTGTAACCAGTCTCTGCTCAGAATATACACCATTAACAACAACCCTCTGATATCTCTCCTTCAGCCAACCACAAATCCACTGAACTATCCAGGGATTTAGTCCAATTTTCTCCAACTTCTCTATCAGCTCTTTATGGGGAACTGTATCAAAAGCTTTGCTGAAGTCCAGATAGGTGATATCCACAGCACCACCTTCATCCAGCACTTTTGTGGCATAATCAAAGAAATCAATGAGATTAGTCTGACATGATCGGCCCTCAGTAAAGCCATGCTGGTTTGGATCCATCAAATTGTTGATTCTTAGGTGATCCATTATCTTCTTTTTTAGAAGAGTTTCCATCATTTTCACTACTACAGATGTCAGGCTCACTGGCCTGTAGTTACTGGGCTCTTCTCTATTCCCCTTCTTGTGGATTGGTATAACATTGGCTGTTCTCCAATCATCGGGGACATCTCCTGTTAGCAGGGATTGGTTATACAGATCTGTCAGGGGGGCAGCAATCACAGATCTGAGTTCATTAAGAACCCTGGGATGGATCCCATCTGGACCCATCGCCTTATTCAGCTTTAAACGGGCAAGTTCCTCTGCAACTTCAGCCTCTGAAAATACTGGAGCCGAACCCATATAGCTGGAGGCAATGTTGTGTCCAACCATCCTGTGATTGTGAAGGCCGCCTTCTGAAAACACTGAGCAGAAGTAACTATTCAAATAGTCAGCGACCGCCTTATCTCCATCAATAAACGTATTCTCCCCATTACTTATTTTAGTAATGCTGCAGCCATTCTTCTTCTTCTTCCTGTCACTTATATATCTGAAGAAGGTTTTATTCCTCGCAGTAACAGATTTTGCCATTTCCTCTTCTTTTGAGGCTTTAGCAGCATTTATAATCTGCTTTGCCTCCTTCTGTATACTTTTGTACGTCTCTCTGTCAGCTTCATTCCCAGTCTCCTTATACTTCCTATACGCTGCCTTTTTTCCTTTTACAATGGCCTTAACCTCTCTAGTAAACCATAATGGATTCTTCTTCCTTTTACTTTTGCTAACTTCTCGTACATATAGTCTAGTTGCCTTTAAAATGACATTTTTTAATTCTGCCCACTGAGTGCTCGCCCCCGATGTTTTATCCCACCCTCTTAATTCTTTATCTAAATACTCCCCCATTTTATTAAAATCTGTCTTCCTAAAATCCAATACTCTTGTTGTAGTATGGGATTGGACGTAGTCAGTTTGTACGTCAAACCATAGACACTGGTGGTCACTGGAACCTAGATTTTCTTCCACTCTAACTTCAGACACCCGATCCACATTAGTAAATACTAAATCTAGAATGTTCTCTCCTCTGGTAGGTGACTTCACAAGCTGTTTCAGAGATGCCCCTGTAAGGGCCTCCATTACATTCTTGCTTTTACATGTAAGTGCAGAAGGGATATTCCAATCCACATCCGGCATGTTAAAGTCGCCCATAACTACAATGTCCCCCTTTAATGACATTTTAGTAATTTCATCCATCAGCATATTATCATAGTCCTCGCTTTGCCCCGGAGGCCTATAGACAACACCTATCCTAATAACAGATCCCTCTTTGGACTGCATACAAACCCAGAGAGTCTCCAGCTCTTTATATGTATTTTGGATGAGTGTCGATTTAAGACTATCCCTGACATAAATGGCTACCCCGCCTCCCCTTCTCTCTGCTCTGTCTTTCCTGTACAGAATATATCCCGGTATAGCTATTTCCCAATCATTAGACTCTTTGAACCAGGTCTCTGTTACAGCAACAAGGTCCAAATCATCTCTAGACATAATGGCCGTCAGCTCACAGATCTTGTTTCCTAAGCTGCGAGCATTCGTACACATTGCCCGAAGATTACTAAGCTTCATAATACCTTTATTCCCAAATTCATCTACCGCACCAACAGCACCTTCCTTACCACCAATAACCGCACCAACCATTGCATCTACAGCACCAATAACCGCACCAACAACTGCGTCAACAGCACCAACAACTACATCAACAGCACCAACCACTGTGTCTACAGCACCAACCACTGCACTTTCACCAATCCGGATACACTTATTTGTCTTTACTGGTCGGGGACAGAAATCCTCCTCCTCTATTATACTTCTGTCCCCTTTATCTAGTTTAAATGTCTGTCCAAAAACAATCTGAATTCCTCACTAAGTACCTGTGTACCTATGTGTGATGGGTGCAAACCATCCCTCTTGAACATGTCCTTTTTGCACCACTTGCAAAAGCTATGACTAACAAACCCAAAACCTTCTGCCTTACACCACTGCCTTAACCATGCATTAAACTCTGAGATACGACATGCCTTGTTGTTCTGATTACAGACCGGCAAAACCTCTGAAAATGTCACAGAATCTGTTATCTTGCCCAGCTCCAGACTAAAAGTTTGAAATTCCTTTTTAACCAAATCCACATCTCCTTGGGACAAGTCATTGGTTCCAAGATGAACCACCAGATCAATCTTGCTATCTATACTAGCAGCCTTCACAATGTTCACAATCCGTCTCCTATCCCTCCTGACAGTAGCACCTGGGAGACATCTCACCTCTCTAAACACATCCTCCTCCTGTCCTACCACAACACCTCTAACAATCGAGTCACCAACTAGAAGATGCCTTCTCTTCTTACTAACCTTTACTTCTGCCCTCAGTGGCCCATCCAAAACAACATCCCCATTGGAAATAACCTGAGCAGCCATGTCTCCAACAGCAACTGCATCTCTATCAATATCAGCAAGAACACTAAAACTGTTCTGCACAGAGAGGCCAAACGTGCTATGCTTCTGCTCTACAGCTCGCAACCTACCTGAACCAACTGTTTTCCAAACAGGTACTACAGCCAATCACTGGCCTTGACAGTTTGAGGCTATGTTCACACAACGTCAAAAAAAGAGAAAAGGCGTCCATCATTTTTGCGATGTAATTGACTTCAGTGGAATGATGGACGTCCAATGCACACACTGCATAAAATGACAGATGTCTGCACGAACGTTAAAATAAGGATCATGTCAATTATTTTTGGACATCTGTTGCAAACAGCGGACTTTTTTTTAATTGTTCACACAGTTTTTTTTTCACCGTCCTTTCACCATTTTTACTATTAAATTCAACGGACTTTTCAATTAACGACACACCCAAAGGCCAATTAGTCCACCTATACTAGAATAATGTTCCAACATCCATTATTGCACAGGTGGCCAAACAGAAATGACGGACACCATTTTAAAAAGAGAGAGGAAAGGAGAATTTAGCAGATGAATACTTATTTTTTTAATTTTTTCATCTTTCCACTTGCTGTTATACTTTTTTTTTATCCAGCACCAACCTCTTTGGCGCTGGATAGATTTTAGTTTGCGCACTTGCTGGGATGTTTTAAAATATTTCTCACAATTAGCATTGAGAAAGCGGAGATTCTCCACAGCTGGACATCAGATGGAGTACTTATTTACTGTGATGTAATGTAAACATTGAATATTCAAGATCACTATAAAAACTGCAGGGATAATTTTTCATAGACTTTTTTTTAAATAACTTGCAAGTCATCTGGTTCAGGGCGCAATTAACTTGTAAGTTTCTGGCTTCAAATATCTTGTTCTTTTCATGGAAATAACTAGACTTCAGAATGAACGTCATGTCTTTGAACATACTATTGGCTTGCAAACAATATTGTGTTAATGAAATAAATTACAAAGGTAGAACCTATACCCAGTATGCCCAAACTCAATAAGAAAGGTCATAAATGGTTGTAAAAAGTTTCTTATACTTGCTGTGACCACTCCAGGCTTCTTCTCATGTGGCTTATGATGTCACCCAGAACACCTCGAGAGGAATTTACTGGTTCCTTACTAGCGGTTTGGCATATACAATTCTTCACCTTATTATTGTTATGACAGTGCACACAGAGTTTTATAGCCAATGTGAAACCAGATAACCTTTCTTTTCATTTTTCTTTTCAATTTTATGGCCTCCACTAAATGAATTTTAGCAGGTCACCCACAAAAAAAGGTGCGATTTACCCTTGTGAGTGCCAATGGGGCCTACAATGCTTTTCTGGAAATGTACTGCAGGCCGTCTATGACTGAAGTGAAAGCCATGCTCCGTTTTTGTATATCTTGTAAAATTGAGTTGTTAAATTAATCCATCTGGCATAGTTTTTAAGTTAGTTTATAGTTAACGCCTGGTTTTGGACACTCGATGCTTGGGTTCAGTTTATAGATCCACATGCTTTTTTCCCCTTTCTTTCATTGTAACACTGAGCAGTTTTCATCTTTTGTTTCTCCTACTCATAATTCTGCTCTTTGATTTATCTTTAGACCCGTAATGTAACACCGTCAGGATTTTCATTTTCATTTGAAAATGAGTAGAAACTTAGCAGACTACTTATAGGGGTTTAATGAAACTGCTAGGTTTTATGTGGTTTACAGTTCTTAATCTAGAATACACATTGCTGTCTATACTGAGCAGAAGTTTGACATAAAGTGCATATTGTTGGATAAAGCCTTTGGTTGTTAATCAAATATTGCTAATTATTAGTTAAAGCCTGGCCAATGTAAACCAAAATAAATGCGAATGGTAATTCCAAATGCTCAATATATTGTTCTACACTATGTTATACTGGCAATTTATTTTGACTCTTAATCTAAAATAAAACTACTTGTGAAAAACAACCTAAGGGTAGCTTCACACACACCGTATCACAGCGGATTTTCTGTTGCAGATCCGCAGCAGATTTCATCTAAATAACTGAACACAGCATCAAATCTGCACCATCAAATCTGCTGCGGATTTGCTGCGGATTCAGTGTGTGTGAAGGCACCCTAAGGCTGGGTTCACACTATGTATATTTGAGGCTGTATTTGGTCCTCATGTCAGGTCCTCATAGCAACCAAAACCAGGAGTGGATTAAAAACACAGAAAGGATCTGTTCACACAATGTTGAAATTGAGTGGATGGCCGCCATATAACAGTAAATAACGGCCATTATTTCAATATAACAGCCGTTGTTTTAAAATAACAGCACATATTTGCCATTAAATGGCAGCCATCCACTCAATTACAACATTATGTGAACAGAGCCTTTCTGTGTTTTCAATCCACTCCTTGTTTTGGTTGCTATACAGCCTCAAACATGCAGCCTCAAATATACGTAGTGTGAACATAGCCTAAATGTTTATAAATGCATTTGTCAGATAATCTGTGACCTCCATCTTTAGCTCTACTGGTCTCATGGGTAGCTTTAGAGTTGGCCTTTCTTTCATCCTGGACATAAGCAGGGCTCATGTGGTCTACAGGACACCAACTTAACACCTCCTATTTCACAACCCTATGTTTTTACTGGATATAGTATTCCACACTGCCTCTTGGCGACTCACATTCTCGAATTTCCTGATATTGCCACATTTCATATCTCCACAAAACTTCAAAGACTAAAAATATAGTTAAAGGGGAACTCCGGATAAGAAAAATGTGTTTTCTATTAAAAGTACAATTAAAGGTTAAATATATGTGTCTATACAATGTATTACCATATCTGTGTGGGTCTGCCACACTGGTAGCTGATAGAAATCCAGGAAGTGAATAAAATGGCCCCGATGCAAATCCACATTGTCTCCTGCTCTCCCCCCCCCTTAGGAGACAAATCTTCCAGGCCTCTGTCTCACATTGTATGTGTTTGCCGAGATCAGGCTGATGATGCAGACAGGGGGCAGGGCGTGATGTCCCAGGAGGCTTGGCTGGATCCCCCAATCCCCTGAGGGATTCACCATCTCCATGACCGGCCAGAAGCAGGTGTTGCACTGATTTCTCTAATTGTGCAGAAGTGTGCAGTGAAATTAGGGCTGTGTTCACAAATGAGGGAGTATCATTGTGGTACTACAGCGTATTCACAAAAATGATGCAGTAACACATGTAAATCAATAAAATATGTTGGTTTTTTTTAAATACATTTTTCTATAGTTTTCCGATAAATACGCTAATGCACTGATTTATAAAACTGATAGTATTGAAAGGCTTACCATCATAAAGGATTTACATTTATAACTAGAGACAGGCTTTATGTAATTGGTCAACCCACACTTTTACCATAGTATTGGAAACTCATTTGATGCAGCAGTAGCATTAGTCTAACATACTGCATTGAAGCAGGCACACGTCTTATTATTTTGATGGTATGTGTTAACAGTTGTACTCATAATCAATCTGATTGATTGTACAGTGTACTATGATATCAGGAGACATCTTTCTTTTCAACTATAGAATGATACTATCTGCCATTCAGCTACTGACGTTACATGAAAAATGCTAACAGGAAAGTCCAAAGACTAAACAGAAACCCTTAATAAATATAGCACAAATAGAAAGAAATGTGTTTAAGAAGTTTTTTTTTTCTTTTACATAACAATATGTCGTCTAGTAATCATGAGAAGCTAAATAGATTAGGCAGATTCTGCCTTTTTTCTACTTTATTTCATAGTGAGAAGAGCCTGCTCAAAATTTGATCATTCTGCAGCCAGGCTTTACAAAGGACTGCTAGATAATTTGTTTGGGACTTTACTGCATCACCCCTTGAGTGCACATTCCCTATTACACGACCGAGGAATTTTCAACAGGTCCGAATAGTCCAATCAGTCGTCTAGTCCATCGATTGATGACTAGTCTATTACACAGGGTGATAGCGGCCTGTTCAGCTAATACTCGCCCTGTGTAATAAAGGTATGTAAACCTGCCTGGGACAGTACAGGATCGGTCCTAATATAAAATAGAAATAAATACACAGTCAGACTAAATGGACCAGGTGGTTATTTTCTTCTGACTGTTATCTATACAAACCTAAAAAAAATACAACAATGTATAATGTTTATTCACATAAAATATCAGACTTTCTAAACAACAGTCATCTTAATCCCATTCATGTGCACAGAATACATATAGATACACCTATTTAAAATAGACCGTATTGCATCCTAGAAATAATACTAAAAGAAATGTCCTGGCTGCCGTGAACTTGTAATGTGCAATGTAACATTTAACTAAATTGTAAGATTAAGTATCGACCCTACAGCATAGTGATCTGACACATGTTTTGTTGTTGCTTCTTCCCAGGGGATGTCTGCCTTCTATATTACATCCCAGTACATTGTAATTCATAATTATTTATGCATGTTGTCCATCATTTATTAAGCTCCTGCATTTACCTTAAACCCTTCATGACCGAGGTCATTGGTGCCTAGATGTCCGTGTCAAATTAATGCAATGTTCCTCCCCGCCTTCGAAGAGCCATAACACTTTTATTTTGTCAATTTTTGCGCCATGATCTCTAGTTTTTATTAGTATCATATTGGTGTAAAAGAAATATCTGGATTGCTTTTTATAAAAAAAAATTCTGATATATAATTGATTTTTTTTTCCGTTTACACCGTTCACAGTGTGGGAACAATAATGTTATAATTTAATAGATTGGACCATTCTGCACGCTAAAATATGTAATATGTTTATTTTTTTGCATATTTTTATAATGGGCAGTGAGGTTTTTTACACTTATTGGGGGTTATAGGTTTTTTTTTAAACTCACTTTTTTTTTACATTGTATGTTTTACTGTAAAATATACAATCATTAGATTGCATATACTGATCTATGCTATGCCATACCATAGCATAGATCAGTACTGTCAGCGATCTATGCATAGAGCCTACCTGAGAACAGACTCTATACACAGAACGCCGATCTGACAGGACAGAGGTAAGTGTCTTACCCCCTCCAGTATTACACACAGTGATGCGTGGCCGTTGATTTTAGTGTGAGACCATTTGGCACAATCAGCTGATGATTGTTGGCATTAGCAGATCATTGTCTCTTATGCTGCATTTACACGGAACGATAATTCGCCCGATCCTCCTATTAACGATTTTTTTTTATAACGATCAGCATTTAAATGGAACGATATATTGTACGGAAAAATCGTTTTGCGATCGCTTAAGCCTATCCTGCAGATAGGTTAAATCGGTGAATGACTGTTTACACAGAACGATCTGCGAATTTTTTGCGAACGACCAACAACAATTTGACAACATGTTCAAAGATCAAAATGAACGATTTCTCGCTCGTCACTTGATCGTTCACTGTGTTTACTCGTATGATTATCGTTCGAATTCGATCGTTATGGTGAAAATTCGCACGATAATCGTTCCGTGTAAACGCAGCATTACACAGAGCAATAATCAGCTGAATTGGCCTGACTCGTCTGATTATCTCTCCATATAATAGAGCCCTTTGGCTATGTTCACAAAATGCGCAAACAACACCCGTTGTTTGGCACTCAAAACAACAGCCGGTTTATTGAGTGCCAAATAACTGCTGTTGCTTGCAGTGAAAATTGCATTCAAATCAATGCACAACGGCTGGAGATAATTGACATGCTTATTATCTTGATGGCGGTATTAAACAATGGCCGTTATTCAATACATTGTGCGAACAATGGATGTTGTTAGGATGCCTTCAATGAAACCCATTTCACCATGAAAAAATGTCCGTTGTTTTAATTAAAAATATCGTTCATTCTTGCCATAAAATGCACGTTGTGTGAACATAGCCTTACATGTCATGATGGTTACAGACCAGAGGTATCAGCAGCGCAGGTAGGTACTGCTATTAGGGACCTGTTCAAACAAGGAGCCAAAACACTTATTTGGATTGCCAACCACCTACTATCTAGCAGTTGCTGCATGAAAGTTTTTACGCTTCACACAGGAAGAGACTTTATTTAATGGACATTGATATAAAACCTCTTGGTCCCAAAAATCGCATGGGCCAGAGTGACTATGAAAGAGCCATATTATTGTTTCATATAAAGTGTATTCCTTAAATAACAAGTTTTAGATGGCCAGAACTGGACAAAGTTGTTTAACAAATTCAGGAAAAAACATAGCCAAGCTGCAATCAGTACAGTGCATCTTTACATGAATATACTGTACATGTACAAACTAATACAGTGCAGTTTTGCATTGTCACAATAAGAACTGCAAAAAATAAATGGAGGCAGTATTTCTTACTCCTACATAGTGGCAGGGGAAGCACAAGATGTGTCACAGTTTTCCCATGTACACCCTCAGATTCACCAGATTTACTGAGAGATAATTATTATTATTTATTTATAGAGCGCCCTTAATTCCAGAGCGCTATACAAGTGATAGGGGGTATTAAATAGAAACAATACAAGATCAAAAACACATTACATGAAGACAAATGGCAGACTGATACATGGGGGAAGAGGACCCTGCCCGCGAAGGCTTACAATCTATAATGTATGCCTCTCAATAAATCTAGCATGAGCTTCATATGCCAGTCTTGAGAAACCGCCACTAGGTCTCTATTGAGCCTTACCTAGGCTTCAAGATCCGGCGTTGGTGCGTTCAAAACATTGTCATGTCCATGCATGAATGATTATAATAAGGGGAAAAGCACAGTGAATTAACCCCTAGACGACCCTGGGCGTACCTGTACGTCCTGGGCCGTATAGGGGTATTCAGAGCGGTCTCTGAACCGCCGTGGTCTCGGGTGCAGATTGTAGCCTGGGACCGCGGCTATTAGTGGGCACGGCCCGAATGCTGTGCCCGCCAAAGTTGACAGCTGCGTCTGATTACTACTTGCAGTCGATTCCCTGGTGTCTAGTCGGGGGATCCCCGTGTCCTTATCCAGCAGGGGTCTGCGCCGTAATGGCGCTGATCCCTGCTCGGCACTCTGTGGTTTTCGGCTGCAGCAGCCAAAAGCAATTGAGTGCCTATCTCATTGATCTATGCTGTATAAATATACAGCATAGATCTCAATGAGAGATCAGTGTGCATATACTAGAAGTTCACCAGGGGGGCTTCTAGTATAAGTGTAAAAAAAAAATATATATATATTATTAATAAAAAGCCCCCTCCCCTAATAAAAGTTTGAATCACCCCCCTTATCCCATGTTTTAAATAAAAATAAATAAATATTTTTGGTATCGCCGTGTGCGTAATCGCCCCAAATATTATTTTATCACATTGCTGATCTTGCACGGTAAACGGCATAAGTGCAAAAAAAAAACAAAGTGCAAATTTGCGCATTTTTGGTCGCATAAAAACTCACATTATCTGATCAAAAACTCACATATGCGCAATCAAGGTACCGATAGAAGGTACACATCATGGCGCAAAAAATGACACCTCGCACAGCCCCATAGACCAAAGAATAAAAGCGCTATAAGCATGGTAATAGAGCGACTTTAAAGCGACTCTGTACCCACAATCTGACCCCCCAAACCACTTGTACCTTCAGATAGCTGCTTTTAATCCAAGATCTGTCCTGGGGTCCGTTCTGCAGGGGATGCAGTTATTGTCATAAAAACAACTTTTAATCCTGCAGCGCTGTGTCTAACGGCGGGGCTTACATTTGTATATGCATTAGGCTGGCACACCCTCTCTGTCCTTCCTCCCCACCCTACTCATCATTAGGAATGAAGGCAGATTGCTTCTTATTCCCCACCTGTGTGTATAATGAACATGGGCTGGATCGTTAATACACCTGTGCAAAGCTCAAACAGCAGTAAATGTTCCTGGATCATTCCTATTGATGAGGAGGGTGGGGAGGAAGGACAGAGAGGGTGTGCCAGCCTAATGCATATACAAATGTAAGCCCCGCCGTTAGACACAGCGCTGCAGGATTAAAAGTTGTTTTTATGACAATAACTGCATCCCCTGCCGAACGGAGCCGAGGACAGATCTTGGATTAAAAGCAGCTATCTGAAGGCACAAGTGGTTTGGGGGGTCAGATTGTAGGTACAGAGTCGCTTTAAGGAACATATATTTGTTAACAATGGTTTGATTTTTTTTACAAGCCATCAGATAAAATAAAAGTTATACATGTTACATATCGTTGTAATTGTAACGACTTGAGGAACATATATAACAAGTTAGTTTTACCCCAGGGCGAATGGCGTAAAAACAAAAACCCTCCAAAAAAAAAAGCTTTTTTTTTTCAATTTCACCACAAATTTAATTTTTTCCTGCTGTTGCAGTGTACTTTATGAACAAATTCATCCTGTCATTGCAAAGTACAATTAGTGGCGCAAAAAATAAGGGCTCATAAGGGTTTCTAGGTGAAAAAAGCAACTGCTATGGCCTTTTAAGCACAAGGAGGAAAAAACGAAAACGCAAAAATTTAAATTGGCCCGGTCCTCTAAGGGTTATATAATTGAAAACATTTATGTACACTTTTTTATGTACATTTTACTGAATCCATACTTAAAATTAAAAAAAACTCCCATGATAGTTATGAACCTCTAGAGTGTCAAATCATCAACTTCATAGTTTTTTAACAAATGTAACCCACATTTTAGAATGTTTATACCTTGCCTATAATTTACACAGGTCTATTTTTAATCCATGAAATGAATTCTATGAGTATGATGAAACGGTAATGTTTGCATTTTCCTTGGGTGACCTGACATCATATGAAATAACAGGCTTTTATAGAGTAGCCTGTGTGAAACCATGCCCTGCTTGTAATTAAAATGTATTTTGTGGCATTTATATTGTTCCTTACATTATATTTATGAAGCCTTATATATTTCTGGAATGGACCCTAAAATAATGTTATATGTAGGTGGTCCCTTCCAGGCTACAGAGTAGGTTATATCATTAGTCTATGTGGTCACCAGTTAAAGGAAATCTTCATATTCTTCACTGTCCAGTGCAATCTCATCATTCTATTCTGACCTTTGAATATTCTGCTTATTTTCTGCTTCTCCTGCAGGAGCATCTTAAAATATACATTTGGTGCTAATGATTTGTCATAAGAGAAACAGATCGATGATCTGGCTGCTAAGGATACTTCTGGCTGCTAATGAAAGCGCTCAATGCAGTGAATTCCTAGGTGCATTGCCCCCTGGGAAACATAAGTATGCAAAAGAAGAGCCCTTGGAGCCTCATCAAAGAGTCTTGAAACACAGGACTAGACAGAAATACGCTAGTACGCCAAGTGGTGGCTCCTGTAAGGAAACCACCAAAACCACCATATTAAGTGGCCCTATAAGTCAATATAATGACAAGGGTAAAACCAAGGCTAGGTAACCATCCACATACAGCTGTTTCGGGGTGTTGCCCCTCATCAGTGTGGAGCAGGATTCCGGCTAGGTGGCAGCAATGCCTAGAAGAGCCATAAGAGAAACAGATAGCTGATCTCAGGGAGACCAGCCAAACGATAACACTGCCGGCTGCTAATGAAAGCGCTCATGCAGTGAATTCCTAGGTGCATTGCCCCCTGGGAAACATGAGTATGCAAAAGAAGAGCCCGTGGAGCCTCATCAAAGAGTCAAAACACGGAGGGCTATCTGGCAAGTCCTGTGTTTTGAGACTCTTTGATGAGGCTCCACAGGCTCTTCTTTTGCATATTAATGATTTGTCTTGACATTACGCTTACATACCAAATGTAGAGATACTGCTTATTGTAGTCGGAGAGCAGTAATAATACGTACAATTTCAAATCTATATCTTTTACTGTATTAAACTTGTATTATTCACTTGTTTTGCAAATATTTCAATGCCAGGCCATAAAAAAATCACTCCTAAATTGTATGTTTTTAATTTACTTTGAAGCCAGTTACACATTTACCAGTACCGCTTTCTGCCTGTTTTGTTTCTCTTGTGTTTTTTATTCAGCGAAAGTGCTTTCAGGCCAACTCTGCCTCATTTCATACAGGGTAATTAAAGTAAAAAAAACACTTTTATATCTTATGCGTAAAAATAATAAAAAGTATTATGTATATCTACTATGTAGCATACCAGTAAACCTCTCACGGATTATATGAATAACATGGATTGTTACATTGGTACCTGTTAGGGGTGGGTGTATGTAAGGGTGTACATGAACAGTCAGTTGTAGAAGTTCATATGGTGGAGAAGGAAAAATTTGCAAAAATTAGGACCTTCACTTAGTATATCTAGAGAGGTAATGGTAAAATGCTGGCTAGATTGTTTCAGTATTAAAGAAGACACGCTGGGAAAATGTAAAATTGTCGAGCAGGATGCATGTGTAGAAACCTAATAAAGAAGCGATGCTTAGCCGTCCCCCTGTCCCCACAGCGCAGCATCACCGCACACGGATCCCTGACGATCTCCTGTAGCTCTTGATCCTTCAACATCAGGTCCTTTCTCAAAAACGCCCACTAAGCCAATCAGTGACTGGGGCGGGACCCGTTTTCAGTCACTGACTGGCTATGCGGGTGTTTCCTGCTGGGACATGATGATGCAGGAAACCGGTAGAAACAAAAAACTGGCAGAGGTCAGTGAGCTGGTGACGCTGTGTCACGGAGGCATAGGGACAGGTAAGCATAGCTTCTTTATTATGTTTCCCCACCCCCTGCCTACTTGCTGGGATGATTTTGTTTCCCTGGAGTTCCCCTTTAACTGTATGGGCAGGTATGCTGGGTGTGGATCAATTTTTGTATTGACTAGCTTGGATATAGAACAGGAGTTCCGAAGTCTGGGCCTTATAACTTGTGTCCATACACTACATATTGACAATGATGTTTATAGGGTCCACACTAGGCTGTCACAGTGCTGAGACACTTAGGAAAAAGGACTTTGCTTTTATGGTACAGCTACAGGATTGACTGTACTTGCCCAGAAAAGAGCACCACTGTTGCATCTACCAGAAAGTTGCAACTATGAGAATAATTTGGTGTTAATTTACTGCTTCCCCTTCAGGAGCTTCCTAATAGATGCAGTTAGTGCTAATGATTTGTCGAGCACAAAATAATAATTTGGGGCGCACCACTATTTATAAACCAAATGGATAATCTTTATAATATCTAACAACAAGGTATAACAGAACACTTAAAACAAGAGCAAGGGGGCCAAGCCTGGGAGGACCTTATAATAAGGGAGACCCCAAGGAACCAAAACAAAATGCTGAACGATCGACTCGAGCATGCTAGAGCCTTGCTCATTTCTGATTATCACTAACCTCAAGGTATTGTCCACAATCAATTTTAGACAGCCTATTATATTTTTTTAACTACTATAACACCTCACCCTGCTATTTAAAGTGCAACAATGATTCTATCTATTGCACAGGAGATGCTGAGGAGGAATGTAAATCTCTTTCCTTCATCCTCGGTGCTGTTCCAGTGCAGTTACTGGCTTGCTCCATGGTCCGGTGAGACTATTAGAAGCACTGGGGCACCTGTTAGGAGCCCACTTCATTGATTATAATTGGAAAGGGGCGGGCCGGCTGGGGGCAAATCAGCACTATGGGTCAGGCAGTGCTCCTAACGGGTGCCCCAGTGCTCCAAGCTGTCTTACCAAACTGTAGAGCAAATTACTAACTGCACCAGAACGGAGCAGAGGAGGAAGGTAAGAGACATACCTTCCTCCTTGGTGTCTCCTGTACAAAAGACACATATCAGCAGGTTAGATTCATCTAACCTGCTAATAGTTTCCCTTTAATTAAGGTTTTATTCTTGTCTGCCATAGTCACCTCATCTACTTAAAACTTACATTACTTTACCGTGGCTCTAAAATCTCACCTCTTCTAACAATCTGGTCAATGATTACCCTTAACTGTACTGACTTCTCTTCCCCTTGTGTCTAATACGTGTAGTTCTTTGTCTCTCTGAATAGGGTTTAGATCTGCTTTTTATAGTTGTATTTCCTAGAATTTGACAGTGTACAGAGCCTTTGAAGACAAAAGCACTAAATAGAAAATAAGAATGCTTACAATGTGTAACCAAGCAGGTTCTTTAATTCCTTTGATATGGATATTAACAGTGCATTAGATTGTCTGATGGTTTAATGTTTAATTGTCTGATTAAGTGTAAATGTCCTATTTTTTTTTTATTTATTTATTTTTCATTAGAATCCATGGAAATTTGGTCTTTAAAATCTCACTAGAGTAAATCCAATATGTTCTTATTGTTGTGTTCCTTTTTTTCAATCACAGGGTTGGGAAGAATCAGTGGATGCAGCGTTATCCCACCTCTTAAGGACATGTTTGTCGAAGAGTTCTAAAGAGCAAGCATTAAACCTTACCAGTCAACTAAGCATTCCAAAAGATACCTCCAAGCTTAAGAAACACATAACCTTATTGTGTGATAGACTGGCGAAAGGTGGCAGGTTGTCTTTAAGTGCTGATTCTGGAACGCAACAGTCTGTTCTCATGCCAGGTAAAAGTTATTAGCAAAATTACCAGCCTTTTGGCCATTTAAGTATCTATGGCTGCTTCCTTTCTAGGGTTCAGTAATTGTCTTCATGCTTTATTATAAGCTATCACGATATACAATACAATGAAGAACAGAATTTTAGAATGCTAATAATTAAAAGGGTCCATAGTGTACATATGTTATTTGTTTGCTGGGATAAGGTTGCTTATAGCGGTAATTATTGAAAAAAAAAAATGTGTCAAAAGGTTTGACCAGTTATTGTTTCAGTGCTGAGACTTCCATCAATCTCTAGATACAGCTGGGAGAAGCCCCTGGTAAGAACAAGTGCCAAGCTGAGGAGTTAAGCACGCTGCTGCACACTTCTCATGGCTATTTGTAGAGATTGTGGGGGTCTCAGCACTGAAACCTGACCAATCAAAGCTTTTGACACGTCTGCATGACATGACAACGTTTTTCTTATAAATGACAATAATGCTTTAAAGTTATGTGCCTAATAGCTGAAAGTATTCTGGTGACAGATCCTTAATTTATAATCTATATTAATATTAACCCATCATGTTAAACCTATAACTTTACTGTGTTGATCCAGCAGAAGGCACATATGTGATACAGGATTTTAAAAACTAGTTACAGATTATGTGTTACTGCATACATGGTGCCTTTATTGGTGAAAACTGCAAAAAATAACTACTAGCTAGTAAACTGACCATAAACATTTACCTTCCTTCTCTATTATAGAAATGTTGGATAAGAGAACTGATTTCATGGCCTCTTAACCATCTCAACAACATGATTTTTTAGAATGTTTCCTGTATTTCACTGTTGGAAAGTGAAATATGAAAAGTCAAAGGACTTGTAAATAATTCCCCCTTCAATATGTTTAAAGAGTAATGACCGTGATGAAAGTCAACATCCTCCTGGGATAGTGAAAACCTTCTTTCTCATGTTTGCTCAAGCTTACTGTATATAGTTGCAGTGACCGACACAAGTGTAGGTGGCAGCAGAGGGGGGCCCTGTTACCCCTTTCTGCTCACAGTCAACAGAAGTGCAAATGTAAAAATATATATACATTTATTAAAATTAAATTATATCACAAAGTAACATAAATTTATTAAAGCAATGTATTAGCAAAAAAATGCTAATGCTAGTAATTGTCCAGAGTACCCCTTTAATGTTTCTCTTCTTATTACACATTGTTTCGGGGTGACATTTGTTTTTTGTCACTATTTTTAATTTTCTAATAATTCTTTTTCCCAGTAGGGTTTAGTATGTCGTCTTCAATATCCCTGGCCAATGCATAATTATTTTAATTTATTTGTACTTTCTTAGTATTGTTGTTTAATTTTTAAAATAACTTGTCTTGAAACTTCAATCATCAGTTATTATGTGTCCTAACATTTTGCACTGGCATCATCAATAGGAGAACCCACAGACCCTCAGGACACAGAAGCTGGAATCTTATCTCAGCAGTAACACTACTTATATGGACTTGGAGATGCCTGGTCAGTCCTTGTTGCTGCTCTTTGCCAGATTTCAACTGTGAAGATTTACATGGGAATTTCCAGAAGATTGATCACACGTCGATGCCCAAAAATGCAAATGATCATACCAGGATCTCTAACATTGTTTTCTTATTTATTATTAGTTTTCTTTTTATAAAACATGTTTACAATTTGATTATAAATTTTCACCCATTTGTAGATACAAGGTGACAGATTAATCAGTAGCTCAGATATCATCTAATATTACCAGCTACTTCTGAATTCAGGGACATCGTTCATACTGTGACTCATAGGATTCTAGGACATTTTCACATTCTTTTCTACCGTGAGGAGTTGACAAATCACAGATAAATGTAGATTATCAATATAGTTTACATTATACTATGAAGCCATAATGTGCGTGCTTGCAACATGATGTAACAGCTGCTTACTAATAATATAGGATTTTATCAGAGTTAATTATAGAACTCCCCTTTTAATTCACTGCTACAGATACAGTAAGTGGTGTATTTTCTGCATATGTTATTTGACAGATGTTATACAGAATATTATTCAATGTGGTATACTGCAATCAACCTTGATTGGTAGCAGATCTACAGTAGGCACATAGTGGGTCTCTGAAAGCACATGCTAGAACTATGCGTGGATATTTTGGCATTAAGTATGTTCTAGATAGTATTGTCTGTAGGTGACTACATATAGAGCCATGACAAAAAAGCAGGGTGTGTGCAATACATTGTCTGAGAAGGCAAGGTAGGTGTGAGCAATGTGTTGGGATGAACAGAATGCTGTGGTTTCCATGCCATTTTTTTTATTATCTTCTGGTACTTGGAAATATAATTTTTTACCTTTATTTAATTTAGATGCAAATAATAAATATTTGTTCCCTTATTAAGTGGTTGTGTTTTGTTCTTCAAATGATGTATTTACAGTATGTTCTTTTATATAGTATAGCCTCCATGGAGGGGTATACAGATAACACTTTTATAGAAATGGCATAATAATGTCAGTGACACTATACACAGGGCTTGGCTATATTCTCACAATATCGAATTAAAAGCCGTTTCTTTGGACAGCTGTCATTTACCACCAAAAGAGGCCATATTTTGATATCGATGGCAGTATGTAATGTTCATGCTTGTTGTTTGTGGCTGTCATTATAAAAAGACGGACGTCATTTGGCGTTAAATGACAACTTTCCAAAAAAGGCCATCATTTCAACATTGTGTGAACATAGCCCTTATCTCTTACTGCAAAAGAAATTTGAATTGAATAATGTGTAGTGCGGTCTCTTTATGCATTTCTGCATCCTAGAACATAATACACATCGTTTGCAGATGTCATTTTGAAAAGGCCAAAGGATTTTCCTCTCGGGTAGTAGTAGACAGAAAGGTTTTAACACTCCTAAAAAGGAGGCTCTGCAGCAGCGGAGATGTGTTTACTACGAGTTATCAAGTTTATTATCTACAAAAAAAAATAATATATATATATATATATATATATATATATATATATAAATATTTTGTCAGGGCCTGTTAACACAGGCGGAAATACCAAGTGGAACCCCTACTGCGGACTCCACTTAAAATCCCGCCGGCCTTAGTGTCTCAATGTAATGTGTTGCATGCCTCTGCTCTACGACGCTCTCTGCTCAAAGAATTGACATGCCAATTCTTTGAGCGGAGAGCGGAGGTGCACAGCACATTACATTGAGACACTAATGCAGGCAGGATTCCAAGTGGAGTCCGCGGTGAGGGCTCCACTTGGTATTTCCGCCTGTTTTACCGCCTGTGTGAACGCACCCTTAGATTCAAATATGTTTTATTGGCAAGATCTAATACACATTAGTATTGCCAAAGCAGATTGAAATAGTAGTTATGCTATTTTTATATATGTTGTGGATTTAGTTTTTCATATGACATAAATTATATTAAAATTAGTAGTAGCAATTAGTAGGTTAAATATCTCTGGGTTCTGTTATGTAGAGAAATATTATGATGATTTCATTGATTGTTTTTATTTTTGCGGTAGCCTGTGTTTTTTTATGTGATGCCCCAAGATCTTTATTTAGTTATATCTGTAATGCTTTTCATTGCCTGAATGGCCCCCATTCTCTCAGGTAAGAGTTGTTCTATATTAGAGAATCTTTGTAATCATTTTTTTGCCTGTGTCGTATTATAAACAGTTAGCGTTATGATCTGGCACGCATTTCACAATGTGATTAACATACCCAGTGTTGCTTTCTGGTGACGCTGTCTAGCTTTATTGCCAGCAGTCTTGTAGAATCCCTTGGAGAATGTTTTGCATTCTCAAGCAGCCGTGTCATGAGAGACAAATTTTAAAGCAAACAACATAACAAAAAATAGCTTACATTTACGATTTGTAAATACTCTCTGCTTCCTGTGGGAGTAAATAAGCCAAGACAGTAAAGCTCTATTTATTTTTACATTCCTGTCTGAGAAACAGCATTGCAGAAAACCCCAGCCTAATACTCCAGGCAGGCCCCACGATAGGTCATGCTGGGCAGCAAGCAATGTGTATAAATAAATGCATTTTTTGTTTTATCTTATATTATTTGGGCTTCCCCTTGATTTCTATTTATATCACCTTCTTCAGAAAGTCATAGAACTGTAGTCTATGGTTCAGTATTACAATTCATTCAATCTACACATTGGTGTAGTATACTGTATACTACTGGTTGTCGGCAGGTAGAATTCAACTATTTCAATGTTTTAAACTGGTGGTTTCCTAACTTCTTTTGCCCCAGGGACCAATTTCAGGCAAGATAATTCTGCCAGGGACACAATAGAATGCATAAACTTTTTATATTTGTGATCACCAAATAGCTGAAAAGGCTTCTAATGTGCAGTACTTGTGTGTCCATACTACTCGAACTGCTTTCCGGGACCAAGTGATCCAAGGGTAATAAGTGACTAGCAGGGGGTGTCTTCTCTGCTCCCTTTTCTGCTTCTGGTGAAGGCCGCCAAGGCTTATTCCATCTACATCTTGTCTCTGCAGAGTTTGATACCCAAAGCCTCACATTTGCTGCAGATCTACATCCTCGTCAACTATTGAAAATCTCTTCGTGTCACACACTCCGCACCTTCCATAGAACTATAGTCTATGGTTCAGTATCACATATTCTTCAAACACATTGGTGAATATAATACTACCACACACACTGCACCCTCTAAATAAAGTACTACTGCACTGTACCTTCTGAATATCGTACTGCTACTGCACTATAGACATGACTACAACACAACTGATTACTGACCCCAGGGAGACCAGGTAAGGAAGACGTTATAGTTCACGCATTAAAGCATTCAACACAGTGAAACTAGGGGCATTGCCCCCTGGGAAATACAAATATGCCAGAGTTTGGTATTTCCCTTGTCATATCCTTAGAATCGTAACACAGTAGGATATTGACTGAAAGGGCCACTATAACTATGCTCAGCCAATGGCGGCTGAGCAGATGATGACACGCTGGAGGGGGGCAGGCATGAGGGAGGGCTGGAGCGGTCCAGCTGGCCTCCTGAAGATGACGTGTTCAACCCAAAATGGCGTCCAGGGTCGACAGTGTTTCGGTTGTATAACTTTGTAATGTGTGTTATTTAGTGCATAAATGTTGAATGCCGCACTACCCCTTTAATATGGTGGTCTTCTGGAGCTACCCCTTTGCTAGGTTATCTGGCTATTCCCATGTTTTGAGACTCTTAAATGAGGCTCCAAGGACTCTTTTCCATTTCCACACAGCCCTATGGCATCTGCTAGTTAGGTCTGGCTCCTAAGAAGGATGAAGGAAGCACTTTAACAAGTCACCCCTTCTTTATCTGACAGGGAGCGCCAAGCAGCATTGTAGGGAGCTGGAAACTCCATACACTGCCTGCCTCTGGCAGGGGTGCTGTGTGTGTGAGGGGCATACCTATGCCACTCGAATAAAGGTGCTGGCAGAGGCTCTTTGTTTCAGGGGAAACCAGTGCCCCCCAGCCTTGAGTACTGGGCAGATGCCCCTCCTGCAACAGCACCCCCCCTCCACACACACACACCACTAAACCACCAGCTTCTTAATTTCTTCCTCACTGGTTTCTGGATTCTATCCAGACAATTAACTATACTGGACGACACATTAAAGTCCAAGAGCCAACAGAGTACTGAGACTCTAAACACAAGACAGATGTAAACTATGGATAAACCTGTCTGTCTGAATGAAAAATATACTATTTTCATATTGTGTAGTAGTCTCCTTACATATAGTTGTAACTGCTGCTAATATATTAAGAGTCAAATTTGGGGCAGCACTGTCAAAACCACAAGAATAAGTCTGGCTGCAAGCTTTTAGGGCTGAACCATGTGCCTTAAAGTGAATGTGCCATGTACATTGCTTTAAGATTTTTACATCAATAGACCAGTGCCAGCATGATGATGCTGGTGCCGCAGTCCTTTTTTTGAACCGCGGCATGGTTCCCGTGCACGGCTCCAGTCTATTCTCAGGCACTAGCCCAGCCTTAAAGCGACTCTGTACCCACAATCTGTCCCCCCCAAACCACTTGTACCTTCGGATAGCTGCTTTTAATCCAAGATCTGTCCTGGGGTCCGTTCGGCAGGTGAAACAGTTATTGTCCTAAAAAACAACTTTTAAAATTGCAGCCCTGTGCCAAACTGCTGTGGCCTAGAGCAGTGATTTTCAACCAGTGTGCCGTGGCACACTAGTGTGCCGCGACACATGGCCGGGTGTGCCGCGGGGAAAGTTCCCCAAACTATGGTGTCCCTGTGAAACAGGAGAAAACAATGGGGGAGAGAAACCTGGGGATGGGGGAGAAACAGGGGAGAGAAGCAGGGGGGAGAGAAGTTTGGTGGAGAGAAGCACGGGGGAGAGAAGCAGGGGGAGAAGTATGGTGGAGAGAAGCACAGGAGAGAAGCACAGGAGAGAAGTAGGGGGGAGAAGCACAGGGGAGAGAAGCATGGGGGAGAGAAGCACAGGAGAGAAGCAGGGGGGAGAAGTATGGGAGAAGAAAACAGGCCCAGGTTTCACACTGAGTTAGTATAAATACATTTTGAATCTATATTATTAACTATATGTATAATATGTACTGTTTTAGTGTCATTTTGTGCCATTTTGGTTGGTGGTGTGCCCCGGGATTTTTTAAGTATAAAAAGTGTGCCGCGGCTCAAAAAAGGTTGAAAATCACTGGCCTAGAGTATCTGTGCCCTAACTTTGCACCACCCCACTGTCCCTCCTCCCCACCCTTCTCATCATTAGGAATGCCACTGGCAGGATTTTTCCTATTCCTCTGCAGTGAAAACTGCACAGGTGCTCTAACGATCCAGCCCATGTTCCGTGCTTACACAGGTGAGGAATAGGAGAACACCTGCCTGGGGCATTGCTAATGATGAAGAGGGCGGGGAGGAGGGACAGAGACGTTGTGCCAGCCTAATGCACAGACACTCTAGGCCACAGCACTTTGACACACTGCTGCAAGTTTAAAAGTTTTTTTTTAGGACTATAACTGCATCAACTGCTGAATGGACCCCAGGACAGATCTTAGATTAAAAGGAGCTATCTGAAGATACAAGCAGTTTAGGGTGGGCAGATTGTGGGTACAGAGTCACTTTAAGCATTAGAGACTGGCCCGCCCACCCCCAGTGTTGCGAAACTCCTCCCCTCTGTGATGCGGCTCTATTGATTCTAAAGGAGCCCCGTCACAGAGGGGACGGCAGAACGTCACACTGGGGACAGGCAGGGGGGTGCCTGGGAATAGACCGCAGCACTGACATCTCTGTACCTGCGCCAGTCTATTGATGTGAAAATCCTAAAGCGATGTTCTTAATGATACATTCGCTTTAAACATTATCCAAAAAAAAATAGTATGTTTATTCTACCAGTGTGAACAGGATGCAACGTTGCAACTTGACAATAAGGTCTTTCTTAAAAATGCTGTCACCACAGTGCTCAGGAGTTAGGAGAACCCGATGATCACGCAGTAGCGCTGGTAAGCTCCATTCCTGACTCTCACTCTTCACAGGACGTAAGATGGCGACCACACGTCTTGCTACGTTTTGGGGGTCCGCCCCCTTTCTCAAGCATAATGGAAGTGCTCCCTTCACCATATATATAGCAGTTGCTCATTTACATATCAAATCACTATAAAAACAATTAAATATAGGTTACAGATCTATAATAAAGATGGTTACTATAACATACTTCTATTTTCTCATTTTAAAATAGTATAAACCACCAATATTATCAACGTCATCTTAATAGGAATTTTGGAGTATTTTTATAAGGGTAGATTAGCATTACCATCTTTTCATTATCCTATTAAGATGACGTTGATAATATTGGTGGTTTATACTATTTTAAAATGAGAAAATAGAAGTATGTTATAGTAACCATCTTTATTATAGATCTGTAACCTATATTTAATTGTTTTTATAGTGATTTGATATATAAATGAGCAACTGCTATAAATATGGTGAAGGGTGCACTTCCATTATGCTTGAGAAAGGGGGCGGACCCCCGAAACGTAGCAAGACGTGTGGTCGTCATCTTACGTCCTGTGAAGAGTGAGAATCTTCAGACAGGAATGGAGCTTACCAGTGCTCCGGCGTGATCATCGGATTCTCCTAACTCCTGAGCACTGTGGTGATATCTGTTACTTTGATTATTTTTTGTGAAAGTTTAATTGCAAAAGAAAATACCTACAAACAAAGAGTTATTCTAAAGATATTCATGTGTCCTGGTTTTTTGCTATTTGGATATTAACCCCTTAACGACATCGGGCGTAAACTTACGCCCTGGCGCCATGGTACTTAGCGCATCAGGGCGTAAATTTACGCCCGATGTTTCCCCGATCGCTGCGTGTTCACACACAGCGGTCGGGGAAGATGGCCTGCTATAAATCATAGCAGGCCATCATAGCTTCTCGGCACGGGGGGTGGTTAACACCCCCCGTGCTTACGATCGCTGCTATAGGCTGATCAATTCAGATCAGCCAATAGCGGCGATCGGAACCTTTCCGGGTCATCGGTGACCCGATGACCCGGAAAAAAATGGCGGTCGGTGCTGTCCGAGGACGGCACCGACCGCCATTACTGTAAAAGGTAATGTTGATCGCCGTGCCACCGGCCCGATCGCCGTGAACGGCCGGCCGGCCGTTCACGGCGATCGGGCCGGTGGCACGGCGATCAGAGTCCCACAAAATAGTAAATACCTGCCCTGGACCCCTCAGCTAGGTAGCCGAGGGGTCCAGAGCAGGTATTTGTACATTACTCACCTGTCCCGGGCTCCTGATCGGCGTCTTCCGGGTTCGCGGCGTCCTCCGTCATTCCGTTCGGTCTTCGGGTCTTTCCGGCGGTCCTCGTCGTCTTCTTTCGGCTATTTTCGGCTCCAGCCTCGTCATTTTCCGGATTTTGCGCTCTGCTGCCCCCTAGCGGCTGATATGTGTAATACACTTATCAGCAGCTACAGGGATATTCAGAATATTAAAAAAAATTATTTTTTTTTCCCAAATTTTTTTTTTTCTATTTTCCGCACCCTATCGCCGCTGAGTGTTGATCAGCATCGCACGAAAGTGCGCTGCTAATCAGCAACTCCTCCTTTTTGGCGTAGGGTGTTTTTTTTCTATATTCTACTGCCACGGTCTGCTTATAAGTGCCGCACATTGCGGCATTTATCAGCAACTCCTTTGTTGGCGTAGGTTTTTTTTTTATACTTACTGTAAAAAAATACGTAAAAAACACTACATTACACCACACTACATTGAATAAAGTTTGACACTACACCACTACATACCCCATATACTAGTCCCCGTATAAAGATGGCCCCCAGGGTGTTTTCGGCGTCAGAGGGATACGTTATTATTGCCTCCGACACCAAAACAGCCAGTGAGGATGAATGGGGGGATCCTTCTTTCCTCCATTCATCCTCATCATCCAGTGACGTGTCTGGGAGTAGCGTAGCGTACGCTGCCCCCCAGACACGTCTTTTCCGCCAGTACCGTCCCAATAAGAGATGACGGCATGGTGTGAAATTCTACACACTCTGTGACAGTACCTCAGGGTACACTTACAGATTTCGGGTACGTGCAAACTGCGGAATGGCGAAGGATAACCCTTTGTGCATTCCGCAGCTGGCACCCACCGGCGGACTGATGCGGGCGCATGTCTCCACCCGTGTCATAGACTCCATTCTATGCACGGGCGGAATCCGTCGTCCATCCAAAGAATGAACACGTTGGACGGAGAGCGGAATCCGCCCGTGCATAGAATGGAGTCTATGACACGGATGGAGACGTGCGCCTGCATCAGTCCTCCGGTGGGTGCCAGCTGTGGAATGCACGAAGGGTTATCTGTCGCGATTCCGCAGTGTGCACGTACCCTTACAGTGTATGTAGGAAGGGACACCCGAATCCAGCCCCCAGATGCCCCCTTCCCCCCCATCCTTGGAGTTAGTGGGGAGATCGTCCGGGAACTGATCTTCCCACTGCTGGGTAAAGGTTACCACCTGTACGGGGATAACTTTTATACCAGCACCCCCCTCTTCCAGTCCCTCGCTGCCCTGTAGCTTGCGGCACGATCCGAAAATATCAGAAGTAGTAATAGCGCCCTAATATTTAGCAGCCATGGAGCGGACCCAGCGCTTCTGGATATGAGGGACCCCGTATCGCACCAGGACAACATTTTCCAGGTGACGTCCCGCACACAGGAGAAAGGGAGACCCCAGAAGAAGTGCAGAGTGTGGCGTAACAGGGGGATCAGGAAGGACACCATTTACCAGTGTGACACCTGTCCTGATCACCCCGGCCTCTGCATACTGGATCGCTCCAAGGTGCACCACACGTCATTGGGGTTCTACATTATCTAAATTCTCTCCCTTATTCCTATTTCAGGGGTCACGTTGGTCCGGGGATTATTCTGATCGCCATTATGGAGTCGGGAAGGAATTTTTCCCTGTGATGAGGCTACTGTCGTCTGCCTCACGAGGGTTTTTTGCCTTCCTCTGGATCAACACAGGTTGAGTTTGATGGACACCTGTCATTTCCAACCTTATAAACTAATAATTGGCCTAATACCCCCAAATAAATTAGAATTGTCCCTTTTCCACAGCTAAGTAGGTATGGCTGCCATTCCCATTAGAGGATGCCATGATGCAATTACAAAGCCTCTGTGCGGCCAGGACAGTAGAAACCCCCCACAAGTGACCCCATTCTGGAAACTACACCCCATAAGGAATCTAAGAAGGGGGGCAGCGGGGATATGGCCCCCTGGTGACGGCCACATTTGGGACGTGAAAATGAAAAAAATTGTATTTTTTATTTTCTCGGCACATGTTCTACGTAAGTGCCCGTCACCAGTGGGGTCCATATGCTCACTACACCCCTTGTTAGATTCCTTATGGGGTGTAGTTTCCAGAATAGGGTCACTTGTCGGGGGTTTCTACTGTCCTGGCAGCACAGGAGCTTTGTAATTGCGACATGGCCTCCATCCTCCATTCCAGCCTCTAAATGGCGCTCTGTCCCTTTGGTGACTTGTCCTGTGCCCATATGGCACATTATGCCCACATGTGGGGTATTTTCGTACTCAGGGGACACTACCCTACACGTTTTGTGTTCATTTTCTTTTTTAACCCCTTGTGGAAATGGAAAAAAATCAAGGCTAGACCAACATTTAGTGTAATTTTTGTAAAATTTTTACTCTAAATTATTAATCTTGTCATGTTTTTTCATTTTCACAAGGGGTTAAAAGATAAAAAAAAACATTTAATGTGTAGAGCAATTTCCCCTGAGTACGGAAATACCCCACATGTGGACATAAAGCGCCATGCGGGTGCAGGGTAAGCCTCCGAAGGGAAGAAGCGCCATTTGGTTTTTGAAGGCTGGATTTGGATGGAATGGATTTCGAGGGGCCATGTTGCATTCAAAAGGCCCCTGTGTTGCCAAGACAGTTGAAACCCCCCACAAGTGACCCCATTATGGAAACTGCACCCCTCAAGGAATGTAACAAGGGGTGTAGTGAGCATATGGACCCCACTGGTGACGGACACAAATGTGGAACAATGCGGCGTGAAAATGAAATATTAAATTTTTTACACTATAATGTTGGTTTAGCCTTGAATATATCATTTTCACAAGGGGTTAAAAGAGGAGAAAAAAAACAAAATGTGTAGCGCAATTTCCCCCGAGTCCGTAAATACCCCACATGTGGACATAAAGCGCCATGTGGGCGCAGGGCAAGCCTCCGAAGGGAAGGAGCGCCATTTCGTTTTTGAAGGCTGGATTTGGATGGAATGGATTTTGAGGGGCCATGTTGCATTCAAAAGGCCTCTGTGTTGCCAAGACAGTTGAAACCCCCCACAAGTGACCCCATTATGGAAACTACACCCCTCAAGGAATGTAACAAGGGGTGTAGTGAGCATATGGACCCCACTGGTGACGGGCACAAATGTGGAACAATGTGGCGTGAAAATGAAATATTACATTTTTTACACTATAATGTTGGTTTAGCCTTGAATTTATCATTTTCACAAGGGGTTAAAAGAGAAAAAAACACACAATATATGTAGAGCAATTTCCCCCGAGTCCGTAAATACCCCACATGTAGACATAAAGCGTCATGTGGGCGCAGGGCAAGCCTCCGAAGGGAAGGAGCGCCATTTGGATTTTGGAGGTTGGATTTGGCTAGAATGGATGATGAACGCCATGTCGCATTTACAGAGCCCTCGTGCTGCCAGGACAGTGGAAACCCCCCACAAGTGACCCCATTCTGGAAACTGCACCCCTCAAGGAATCTAACAAGGGGTGCAGTGAGGATATGAACCCCTTGATGACGGGCACATTTGTGCCATGAAAGTGAAAAAATGAAATTTTTCCCTTTCACGTCACATTGTTCCACATTTGTGCCCGTCACCAGTGGGGTCCATATGCTCACTGCACCCCTTGTTAGATTCCTTGAGGGGTGTAGTTTCCAGAATGGAATCACTTGTGGGGGGTTTCCAGTGTCTTGGCAGCACGAGGGCTCTGTAAATGCGACATGGCCCTTGAAATCCTTTTCAGTGAAATTCAGCTTCCAAAAGCCAATTGGCGCTCCTTCCCTTTGGAGGCTCGTCCTGCGCCCCCTTGGCACTCTATCGCCACATGTGGGGTATTTCTGTACTCGGGAGAAACTGCGCTACACATTTTTTGTCTTTTTTTGCCTCTTATCCCTTTAAGAAAATGAAAAATTGAAGGCTAGAACAACGTTTTAGTGTAAAAAATAAATTTTTCTTTTTTCATGCCATATTGTTCGGAAAATCTGTGAAGCACCTGTGGGGTCCAGATGCTCACCGCACCCCTTGTTACATTCCTTGAGGGGTGTAGTTTTCTAAATGGTGTCCCTTTAGGGGTGTTTTTTAGGTTTTGACACCCCAGAGCCTCTGCCAACCTGAAGTGGTACAGTCAAAAATGACCAAATATAACGGAGGCGTTGAAATTCACTAGGCGCTCCCTTATATCTGAGGCTT
This sequence comes from Dendropsophus ebraccatus, assembly GCF_027789765.1. Taxonomy (NCBI): domain Eukaryota; kingdom Metazoa; phylum Chordata; class Amphibia; order Anura; family Hylidae; genus Dendropsophus; species Dendropsophus ebraccatus. The sequence goes on along the minus strand of NC_091455.1, from coordinate 146,516,462 downwards.
GTGGTTGCGTCAAATAGCGCAATAGGGTCACATATGGGGTATTTCTATAAACTGCAGAAACGGGGCAATAATTATTGGGGTGCATTTCTCTGGTAATAGGTTTATAATTATGAAAAATATTGGATTACAATAAAATCTCTGCACAGAAAATTAAAATTTTCAAATTCCTTACACACTTCGCTTTTATTTCTGTGACTCCCCTAAAGGGTTAAAACACTTTCTGGATGTGCTTTTGCAGAGTTTGGGGGGTGCAGTTTCTGAAATGGGGTGCTTTGTGGGGCTTTCTAACATACAGGCCCCTCAAATACACTTTAAACCTGAACAGGTCCCTAAAAATATCTGATTTTGAAATTTTACTGAAAATTTGGAAATTTGCTGCTAATGTTTTAAGCTTCCTATCGTCTAAAAAAAATGAAAGATAGTTTAATAAATGCCGCCAACATAAAGTAGACATGTTGCTAATGCTATTTAATATATAATTTATGTGGTATAACCACTTTCTGTATACGCAAAAAAGTTTCAAAGTTGGAAAAATGCATTTTTTCACATTTTTTCACATTATTTGGTTTTTTTTCATAAAGATTTGTTATGAGTATCGACTCCAATTTACCAGAAATGTAAAGTACAATATGTCACGAGAAAACAATCTCAGAATCAGCCGGATAGGTAAAAGCATCCCGAAGGTATTAATGACTAAAGTGACACTGGTCATATTCATAAAATTTGTCTCTGTCATTAAGGCCATTTCAGGCTCTGTCCTTAAGGGGTTAAGGTGACCCAGTGAGGCGGCTGGGTTCAGAACTGTTCACACACAGTGTTATTCGGCACATTTGCATTTATTTTTGAGTTGTGGAATAAACACATAACTTTTTGGAATTAATGGAGTGCTGCTATCTTTATCTTGGATACTGCTAATATAATATAATGGCAACAAAGATTGAATGTTACCATCTGGATACAGTTCTGTATGCTATTCTGTATGCATTTTTTTTTTTCAATTGTTTTGGAAGGGTGTCCACATTTCTTATAAGAAAATATTATTGTAAGTTATCACCTAGAAACTAAAGAGAGTCTAGAAATAAGCACAAGGTCGAAGTTCAATACACCCAAAGGTAGCGAAATGTTGAATGTGAAAATCCCTCCATTGATAATGAATGTTTACATTCTGCAATGCTAGCGATGATTGGATTTTCCGGGTTAATGTCAACCTTTAGCCGCATATTCATTGCATGGTATAATACAACATTGGCTATTATTTCAAACAAACATCAGCCATTGTATCCTGCTATGTGTTTATTTTAACCTGGAGGCTTAAGTTTACTTTTGCTCATAAAAGAAACACCAATTTGTGTTTTAGTCATACAAGCTCCTTATAGGTGCTCAAAGTGTGCTTCTCCAGCACCATCTTGAATTCCACAAGAGAAAACACCATCAATACTTAAATAAATGGGTCTCCTGATTGCTCTTTAAATTGGGTTACACCTATAATCTCTCTTTACATTTCCTTTGGTTTGTATATTTGAATTTTACTTTCTTTAGCCCAGACATTTATCTTTAAAGATATCACATCATTCCCAAAGCCTTCTGCTTGCACAAATAAATGACGAGTTTCTTAAACTTTGAACAGCTCAGTTTACAACCTCCAGCTCAGCTACTTGTCCATCACAGCTGTAAGTATTGGCTTTTCTGGTTTTATTTAGCACATGGATATTCTTGTTGATGCGATATGTCTTAGGTTCTTCAAATTTAAGTGATTACATTTCCTGTGGTTGATGACATTTTTTGCCAAAAAAGACACACATGGTTTATCAAATTATAAATGTTTTAATTGACTTCCTCCAATAAATATACTATACATCAACAGTGGTCAGCCTCACAAGCAAAACCAGCATGCTTCTCTTAGCATTCGCAACTCCCTTATAGCAATAAAAGCTGCGTTGGACCCCAATATAAAAAATAGAAAGATACAGTAAGTAAAAAAAACATGAGGAAACTGACTGAAACATTAGATGATACATGATTTTTTTTCTGTTACCTCTATTACCAAGTAGATTTAATGCATTATACAGATTAACGGTATACATTTACAAACCACGCCCTGTACATTTATGGTCCCCAGAAAAAGATAAAAAATGACAAGGGACATCACACTTTCTCTGTATACTGGTCTATTACTCTTTTTTACTGATCTAAATCTTTTCATAATCTTTTACTCTTTATCCCTTTAATGAGACAGTATACACACCACTACCCCCCCCCCCCCCCGCCCTCTACCAATCAACTGGTTGACATTTCATAATGGCTTTACCTGGTATTGCAGCTGGTTTTAGTAAAGTTAATGGGTAGCTGCTATGAAATACATTGCAGTGTCCCTGGTTAGAAGTGAAGAGCAAGCAGCGCTTGCATGGAGACAGCAGTCCCTTTTATAAGCCTATTGGCAGAATGCCCAGTGTCAGACATGAATTCACATAATGATTAAAGGGGTTTTCCAGAAAAAACATGGTTGCTTAGAAAAACATGGCTGCTTTCTTCCAGAAACAGCATAACTCTTGTCCTCAGTTTGGGTGTGGTTTTGAACCTCAGTTCCATTAAAGTGAATGGAACTGGATTGTAATACCACACACAACCTGGGGACAGGAACTGTACTGTTCTTGCAAGAAAGTAGCTGTGCTTTTATTTTCTAATTCTTAAATTCTTAATTCTTTAAGTAAAAATTAAACATCTTTTCAGTCTGTCAACCTAGACCTGTTGCAGTCTAGAACCCTTGCAACTTCTTACTTTAGGTCCAATTTAAGGTTGCCATACTACACCACACAATATAAATAGGAACCATTTCAAGATCGGTCTTCCAAGTTATAATTCACAGATTAAAGCCAATCCAAAACTTGTAGAAGTGATCCAATAAACATTGCTATAAACATTGCATAGCTTTGGAAGATAAATCATAGAGCACATTGTTTATGCCTGGGTCATCTTCAAATTTCTCGAATGAATACCTTTATAAAGTCAGAATACAGAGCAATTTTTGCCCCAATAAATGTAAGATTGACATTTTCTCCTTTTACATGGCCCAATATGGGGCTGTGCAAAGACAAGCGTCAATCAGATGCAAAAGGCACGACCATTCGCGCTGCTGGGCTGCACAAATAATCTCTACATCGTTTGTGCAGCCATTTAAGTATATTATTGTCGACTGGTCATCCACTGAATAAACAGGAAGCTGGGCATCCCAAAGCGATATTTTTTAGCGTGGTCCAAAAGCGATCAGCCAAGGACGGGGCTGTCAACTTTACATGGGCCAATTATCCGCTAAATTAGTTTTTCAAACAATGCTCCTTGCCGAAAATCAGCCAGTCTAAAAAAACCCTCAGAGTAATTTCCCAATTCTTAGAACACAACATTTTCAGCATGGTGGCTCATGGTTAGCAGTGTAGCATTGCAGTGATGGGATCCTAGGTTCAAATCCCACTAAGGACAATGCCTACAAGGAGTATGTTCCCTGTGTTTGTTTGGGTTTCCTCCTACACCCAAAACATACAGAGAGGCAAATTTAGATTATGACAGGGAACACATAGGACCAAATCGGCAAAGCTATGTAAAGTCACAGAATCAGTTGGTGACATATGAGTAATGAATGAATTGTTTTCACGACATTTATGTGAGGTAAGCACCCTAGTGAAGCCCCTTTACTAGGAATGTGTTGAGCCTTCTCAAAGCCAAACAATGGGGATAGGAGATCTTGATCAATAAATTTAACAAGTCACTTTTATGTAAAAGAAACCAAGATTTTTTTTTTCTCACAACTCTCTGGAAAGCCAAAAATAGGGATATTATAGCGACATGATTTGTTCCCCTCGTCAACAAATTTAGCATTTAAATTGCTATTCTCTCCGCTACCTCATCCACTTCCTTTTCACTGCTACTGATACAGCTCTCAGCCACAGCCAATGTGTTGTGGATTTTATTTAACTCACCCCTTACTAAGGAAATATCAATGCAAAACTACTTCAATTTGACTTAAATCAACAAGTGAAGAATTAGTTGTTTTAACAGCTGACAATATTTCCGCCAACACATTTGTATTATTTTCTCGACTTTTATTACCAGATTCACCCCTTTTCCCTTATTTTCAAAACAGAGAATCTGGAGCCAGTCATCTCAGGTAAAAATTGCTCTTGATTAGTGTCTGGAGACAAATTTTCCTGCACCAAACGTTTTAGCAACCGGAGACTTGCAGAACTCTTTCATTTTCTTTACAGTGTCTGCTTTATTTGCGTATAACTCTTTTGGTGAAGACAACCCTACAGATTTTCTGACTTCAATCCAGAAGACATTTAGATCTCGATACATAACAGAGCTTAAAAACAAATATTATCACCTAAACAATAATCCTAGTCATTCTGTTTTATGTTATTTTGATCAATTAAAAAGATTTAAAAACCTAAGTAACTGCCAATATACACAGTGAGATGAGTGAACACGAGGGAGGGAGGAAGGAATAAACTTTAGGGAATGTATTCTTGGTCTTGTTGGCATTTTGTTTTCCTTCCATCTGACACATAATTCCTACGTACTTTATCCCAGCCATGGCTGACCCAGTGAATTACTTGATATTACTTCTGCAGCCAGCCCTTTGAGTCTCTCTTTTGCTCTCATTCTGAATCTTGAGTGAAAATGATACAACCTCAGTTTTGGAAAGGTATTCCAGGCTACCAGTATGGCTACACCATACAATGGGGGAAGAAGGACTAGCTCAGCACACCACCTACTTTATTTCATCACACAATTATATATTCGATAATGTACATTGAAAACACTACTACTACTGTACTGTAACAGGAAGTTTAAATACAAGGCAATTTGCTGGCATTGCCAGAGCAAATGTATTACTTGTGTCAATCATGCAACAGGATTACATGTAATATAATCCAACAACTGCCTGTTAATGTTCATGGCGGCTATCAGTATGCCTTATCAGCACTTTGTGCCCCAAACCCTCCCTTTTAAGGCCTCTGCTGCCCTCCTCCTCTTCGTATTGTAGCACAATGCTCAGTGCCACTATTCTTACCAGCACTAGATTCTGCATTCGTTTTTTCCTGATACACCAGCAGGGATGTGTGCAGTGTCGGATTGGGGTATCTGGGGTCCACCAAAGGAAAGGATCCTGGGGCCCCACCAATGAAGAATCAGTGAGGAACAACATGTCAGTCAGTGTGCAGGTTCCAAACCTGGGGGCCTAACAGAGGATCCTCCGGTCCTCTGGTTGACCAGCCCAACACTGGATGTGTGGCACCTTACAGAGGCTTGCCAGTCATAACTGTACAAAGCAGATCTGCATACAGTACCATATGACAAGGACACATGGTCAGCAGTGGGAACACAGCACTATGGGTAACTAAACATAAGGGGAACACATGATTATTGTAAATAATATACTAATGGTGCTGCTGTGAGGAATAAGGGTGCGTGCACACTGGAATGGCGTCGGAAAACCTGTCGCGCATTCCGCAGCTCGCCACTCACGGACTATGGCGGGCGTGCATGCATAGAATGAAGTCTATGACACAAGCAGGTGCAAGCTCCATAGAATGGAGTCCACGAGCAGGTGCAAGCAGCGGAATGCGCAGCGGGTTTTCGTTGCCATTTCTTGCCATTCCGTGCTCAACCAATCAGTTGCTATGTTCTGTGTTGTAAGAAGGCTGGTTATGGGTGAACCCCTAAGGGTGTATTCACACGTATAGAATCTGCAGAAGATTTGATGGCACAGATTTGACGTTGCACATTCAGAGCAAATCTGAAGCTTCAAATCTGCGCCATCAAATCTGCTGCAGATCCTGTACTTGTGAACACAGCCTAAATTAATATTTTTGAGCAGCTACATTGTGAAGGTGCGTAAATAAAATTATGGTTAGCTGCTGTATAAATTAGTGGAAGAATATCACAGTTACTCGTGATGCTGTGACTACAGAGTTTTCTCAATTGTCATATCTTTATAAACAATTTTGTAAAACCCACTTGCAAGGACTTGTTCACATGGGTAAAAACATCACAATGTTTTGTTCATATCAGAATCTAGCAGTTTTGCCTTTGCAGCCATTTCCCATTGATTTTAATAGGAAACATTGAAAAATTTTGAAAATCTGTGTGTGTGAAAAAATAAGTTAAATGTTACTCTTCTAAATGTTTCCTCGTGGAAGATCCTATTGAAATGATTGGGAGCTTCAAAGAGGTTTTAGGCTGTGTTCTAACACAGTAATATAAAAGCAAAATACAGCTGTAATTTTGAGGTAAAAATATGGCTATATTATCAATGTAAGGCTATGTAAGCAGCAGGGTCACAGTTCACAGAAGAAACTAGAAAATGATCAGATCCATGGGGTAGAAGAACAGTACAGTGATATAGGTCATTTAACTTAAGGGGGAAAAAAACAAACACATTTGTACTTCTGTTCTTAGATATGTGGACCACATCTGATCTTAACTTTACTGCATGGAAGATCAACAAAATCATAACTATAATCACACATGGCAGACTTTGTACTGATTTTGAGGTGGTATTTTCAGCATTTTTGTTCGTGTGTACATACCCTTTAAGTTGAGAACTCTAAAAAAAAAAAAAAAAAAAAAAGTAAAATGTTAACACCTCTCCTGTTTCAAGTCATTTGACATTTCACATGCTGTCTGCAGCATAATGTAGGTTTAAAATTTAAAAAAGAATTGTGTTAAAAATGTAGTTAAAAAAACTATGAATAAACAGTGTTCTAAGAAGGACTTAAAGACCATAGCTACAATCTATTTATATAGAATACTGATCCACTAGGTCTCTGTTTAGGTCACAGAAGAGAGGACCAGGTCATGATGGATACTCTTTATACTGAAATGATTAAAAAATTACAAAGACGTATAGATATGGAAATTTATATAGATAGCAGACGTTAATAGCTGTAGACAGATACAATTAATTTTACCTTGATACGAAAAAGTTAAATTAATCCAAATCAAGATTAACTAGAACTGCTACAATGTTCTGTCATTTTCATAAAACGCCATAAATGTTGATATGGAATGTTCTAATGAAATGTTCTGTTTTAGTAACCACAAAAGAGCTCCTACCTCAAAACCTATATTACATGTGGAAAAGTTACTAGAGTTTAGCAAAGTCATTTGGACGTCATCCTCTATTACTAAGAATACTAAGAGTTGCCAAGTTACACAGTGAAGGAAAGAACACTCTTCAACCTCATTGTAGAAATTAAAATCCCTGTTGATTATATATGTTAACACTCATTTAGTGCTAAGTTGCATTAGCTACAAAGTATATGTTTTATCTAAAAAACACATTTTTGATGTGATATTTTTTATGTTTGCTTAGTAAGTGAGGAAATTACTGGGTTCCGAGATAAATGATGTCACCCAAAGAATTTATAGGGATGTTTTTGGCTTGGAAGGGTAATATTCTGATCCAAAGATCCTGGATTTCCATACAGCTCCAAGGACTTTTACAACTGTTGTAAAGAAGAGCATTTGGCCAATTGTTATCATTTGCTTCCAGGAATATTGCCACATGAGTATTATGTTTTGGGTAAAAGTTGTAACTTCATTGACTTGCAATTAGGTGCCGTTTGACATGATAACCTTTCACATGCTGTTTGTCTAGAATAATGCATAGTAAAAAAAATAAACCACTCCACTAAACTACACATTGTTAAAGTGCAGCCTTGCTGTCCTGCCCTGTTATATCCTGCAACCCGACCGCCCAGCATGAGCAGTGTTGCTGCTAAACTTTGCAGGACAGATGGGAGGGTGACTCTTGTGCGTTAAATTAGGAACTAGAAATGTAACATCCTTCAATCAAACATTAATGGAAGCTCACAGGTATTGGATTATAAGATTTTTCTGTTCTATGGTCCTGGAAATGTATATAAAATTGTACTTTTATGTAAACCACCAGACGACAACCCAAAATTAAATGCCTACAGTACAGTTCATGGTAAAGGTTATAACTAGCTAATGGGTGTGGGTATGACTGCTGGGACTTCACCTCAGTGAATGCAGTGGCAACATTTATGCTTGACCACCACTTCATTCACTTTCTGTGGGATTTCCAACAATAACCAAGTACAATGCTCAGCCATAGTTAGAGTAAATAAATAGGAGACTTAAAGTGACTCTGTACCTACAATCTGACCCCCCTAAACCACTTGTACCTTTGGATAGCTGCTTTTAATCCAAGATCTGTCCTGGGGTCCGTTCGGCAGGTGATGCAGTTATTGTCCTAAAAAAACTTTTAAACTTGCAGCCCTGTGTCAAATTGGCGTGGCCTAGAGTGTCTATGCCCTAGGCTTGCACCGCCTCTCCATCCCTCCTCGCCACCCTCCTCATTACTAGGAAAGCCCCCTGGCAGGATTTTTCCTATTCATCACTGAACACTACACAGGTGCCTTAACGATCCAGCTCATGTGCAGTGTTCACATAGGTTATGAATAGGAGAAATTGTTCTAGGGGCATTCCTAATGATGAGCGCGGGGTGGAGGGACGGAGAGGTGGTGCAAGCCTAGGGCATAGACATTCTAGGCCACTCCAATTTGGCACAGGGCTGCAAGTTTCAAAGTTGTTTTTTATGACAATAATTGCATCACCTGCCAAACGGACCCCAGGACAGATCTTGGATTAAAAGCAGCTATTCGAAGGTACAAGCCGTTTAGGGGGGGGGGAGTCGCTTTAATATGTATACTACCACTTCAATTATCCAGAACTCACCTGCTCTCATAATCATTGGGGTCTTACCCACTGAACCCTCTTTAATCAGCTTGTTATGACCTAAACTGTGGCTAGGTAATAGCTATTAAAGGGTATCTCTCATTTCAAAAAGGCACGTGACCCCAAAGGATGAGTCCTTTCATTTCTGCTCCACTGAGCTTTAGGCAAAGGTATACGGAATTGCTGAAAGGACTTGTAGCCTTACATCATCTTTTTTTTTTAATTAAGCATACTCTACCTATAGGGGGACATCATACATGATGTAAAGTGAAACTGGCTCAGTTGCTCCTAGCAACCAATCAGATTTTACCTTTCATTTTCCAAAGAGTCTGTGAGGAATGTAAAGTGAAATCTGATTAGTTGCTAAGGGCAACTGAGCCAGTTTCACTTTACACCATGTGTGATAAATCTCCGCCATTATGTTTATTACTGGTTTTCTTCCAATAGATTCCAATAAAAAAAAACTGAAAAAATGTTATAAATGTAACAAAACAAGTATATGCTACTAAAATTGCTTGTAAAAAATGTTTTACAAGGAAAGACACAGTAAAAGAAAGTGTGTGTAAAGAAAGAAATAAAAGGTAAATACAAATGCAAATGATGAAGCCTTAAAACATAACCTGTTAAAGACCCACATATACTATACACATTTTGGCCGTGTTCACACACAGTATTAGGCTATCTTCCCACTATGGGAACACAGCCGGGAAAGGTGGCTGTCTTGTAATATGGACGATATTCTAGCCTAGGGCCGGGTTAACGCTTCGTATAACACCGGTCATTTGGTGATCTACATTTCTGCTGAATTCAGATGCGGAAGGGTGCGCCTGCATCCGAATTCACGGCTGCACACAATGGAGCGTGCGGCCGGAGCCGCACACTCGATTGTGTGAATTAACATGTTCTGTGTGGCCGCAGAAAACTGACGTGTCAGTTTTTTGTGCGGCCGGATGGAATCCTGTCTGGAGCATATACTGTGTTTATACCCTCTGGACGGTATTCCATTCATTCCAATACAATATATGTTTTTCATAAATCACGGCCGTTGTTGTTGTGTTGTGTGAACAAAGCCTAATACTGCAATAAAATAAAGAAAAAATACTGTAGGTCCAATTTTATTTTGTTATGATGTGCTACATTGAAGTCTATGGAAAATTTCTGCCTGTGTACATTTTTTGGACAATATATACCCAGACTTTAATGTAATTCATTTTTAGGAAAATTGGCTGTATTATTTTCTTAATTTATGGTCATAATATGCTGGTTTTTCACTGTGTGTGAAACAGCCTAATAACTAGCAAGGTTGCACTCAAACCAAGTTTTAAGTCTATGTCAGGCTATCCATCAGCAAAATTTCAAGTAGGGATGCTAACATTCAGCCCAACCAATACTTTTTGTAACTACGATTAATCTATTTCAAAAACATGTACGCATCTGCTCATGACTCAAAAATGTGATCAACCAAGGAGTGGTATTCGGGTTACTAATTGCATTTCAGTTCCTTGGGGTTTATACTATTATACCAGTGCTCTCAACATGGCACTTATAGTAGCCATTCTTTACTAGCCAGTTAAGCCCCCCAGCCAGTTGTATTCGTAGTATTTTACAAATATAGCTTGAAGCCAATTGATCAAAGATTTGTTTTTTTATCTAATATAAGGTAAATAAGACATCATCTAAAGTTATTCTCTTTAATCATCAAAGTGTTTTAAAAGTCAAACTGATAAATAACATGGGAAGGGTTTTAATTCATCTTCAGTTACAGAAGGGAGGAACATCATGAATAGGCTCATTTGTGTGGGGTTTAATACACTGTGCCAAATAATATATTATATTCATTAGTTTACTGTGATTAGATTCTTATTATGTCACTGAGCACATAAGGGATGTTTAGTCTGCTTACTCCTGCAGGTTCACACACTCCTGGTCAGTGAGCTAGTGTCATTACTCTCAATGAATCACAGAGAAACTGTGAAGAATGTAATGTGTTGTTCTTGTTTTTAGATTGTAGCAAAATCCTGTTGAAAATATTTGTGCAAAGAAATTTCAGAAAATTATAAACAAGCAAATGTCACTAGAGATGAGCGAACCGGGTTCGGGTTCGAGACGATCCGAACCCGAACGTTCGGTATTTGATTAGCTGGGGCTGCTGAAGTTGGATAAAGCTCTAAGGTTGTCTGGAAAACATGGATACAGCCAATGACTATATCCATGATTTCCACATAACCTTAGGGCTTCATCCAACTTCAGCAGCCACTGCTAATCAAATGCCGAAAGTTCGGGTTCGGATCAACTCGAGCATGCTCAAGGTTCGCTCATCTCTAAATGTCACAATAAAAAAACATTATTTTTTTTTCTTCTCTTATGGAGGTAGTCAACAAAGATGTGTTTAGATCATATTTTTAGTAAAAGATATCCTGCCAAGCTTCTTTGTCCCACTTTTTTGGGATTCTGTTTTAGAGGTCTACAGCAGGTATTCCCAGGAATTATGCCTGTTGAAGCATACCTAGTAGCAAGTAACAGATTAGGCTTTGACATTCTTAAGGCTTCTGAGGAGTCTAATAGGATGTTGTCAGCGATGATCCTTTGAATGTCTCTGCATTTGTGTCAGTCAGTTGTTTCAGCATATATTTTAACCCTTCAGGTTAAGAACCAGAGCCCATTCTGAAATATGACCTGTCTCACTTTATGTGGTTGTAGCTCTGTGATGTTATAACTAAAGATAAGCGAACCTTGAGCATGCTCGAGTCCATCCGAACCCAAACTTTCGGCATTTGATTAGCGATGGCTGCTGAAGTTGGATAAAGCCCTAAGGCTATGTAGAAATCATGGATATAGTCATTGGCTGTATCCATGTTTTCCAGACAACCTTAGAGCTTTATCCAAGTTCAGCAGCCGCCCATAATAAAATGCAGATCGTTTGGGTTCGGATGGACTCGAACCCGAACCCGGTTCGCTCATCTCTAGTTATAACTTATCCATGCAATTTTAAGACTGTTCTTGTGACATATAAATTTTGGCCAAAATCCATACAATTTTATTTGTTAAAAATGCCAATTTTTATTGAAAAAAACAAAATGAATTTTTTTTTTTCCATTTTAAACGATTTGTATTCATGGGTTTAATAATGTGATATTTTTATTGCTAGCATCATTACGCACGTTTGTATTCCCCCCCATTCATTATTACATAGGGGGCTATGGGGATTATATGTCTTTTGTACTTTTGTACTATTTATATTTTTATTTGGGAGTCGTTTTTTTTTTACTTTTATACATTATTTTACTGTCCCACCATGGGGACTTTAACATCTGATTGCCTGATGACAGGTAGAGTACAGTGCAATGCTGTGAAGTCCATAGTATTTTTACTTCGTCTTCATTTGTCTCGTATCAAACAGTAAAAAGTCCATTTTCCTTAATAGGCTACATCGGACAGCTTTTCATGCCAACACCCTCCTGCTAATTAGCCCTGTAGAAGTGCAGTAGCTGTCACAATTAGCTAGGGGGTGTTGGCGTGGAAAGCTGTCCGGTGTAGCCTACTATAGAAAATGGACTTTTTACTGTGTGATACAAGACAAATAAAGACAAAGTGGTGAGTGCCCTCCTCTAACTTTCTTTTTGGCACAATATTGGTTTTTGGACTTAAAGGTGAATTGCACCCTAGTTCACACTACCCAGTACATCCTACAAATCTTCAGTGGCGTGTTTGATTATATCGTTCTCCCCTGTCGTCCCATCCGTAGTACTGATCGCAGGTTCACACCTTCTGTCTTAGATTGCAAAGCATTGCATTTTAATCTGCTTGTCATAGGCAAAGCTGATCAGACTCAGCCTTAGGGCTACCATAGCAACCATAGGGGCTGTGTGATTGCTTCACATGGCCCTAATGTGAACAGAGGAAGAATTTTCCATATTTTTTGCTCTATAGATACTGCTATTGCGGCTTGGCCCAGGTCTCGCAGATAGCATGGGCGCAGCTCCGCCACGTATCATCCCAGGACATAACTGTACACTTTTGAGTGACAGTGCACTGCAAATAAGGATGTGCAGTTACACCACAGGTCCTGAATAGGTTAAACATAAGGCCAGAACAGGAGTCTCAGGAAGGCCGCACACTAACTGAAAAAATTAGCAGCACACCAGGAATTGTCAATCCAGGCCTGCTGATGACTTTTCTATGTCTCATATCCGCAGAATCTGTTGGAAAAACATCTTAGGCTTTGCACTTTTCAACATCATCTTCACCCCATACCATCCCCACCCAAAGTGCCCCAAATGGTAATAATGCCCCTGTTGATATGTAGATGCCCTAATTAGGTATCTTTCCTGCAGTAGGTAGAAAGGTGCTGCCAGTAGTTGGCTTCCCCCAATAGATAGATATGTGCTGCCAGTATAAGTATAGGAATCCTTGTCAAGTGTCCAGGATTCATTATACTAGGGATTGCCAGAATTTGTGCCCTTTCCCCCTTGAGTAGACGGCAGTGTCTTAGGTGGGTGCTTACCCCACCTGCCCCTTGTTCTGGCCCTGGTAGGGCATGGTCAGGAAGCTGGGAAAGATCAGAGGCAAAAAGTACTTTAGATGCTAGACAGAGCCAAGGTCAGAAACTGGATGTGAAATATACAGAAATATGTAGCAAGGCCTGCAATAAAATACCTTATCACCAGTCAATAAGTGAGAGAACTGAGAACTGAAAGAATAGCAAACTTAACAAGTTAATCTGTAACATCTTTACAGCTACAGTGCAGACCAAACGTTTGGACACACCTTCTTATTCAAAAAGTTTTCTGTATTTTCATGACTATGAAAATTGTAGATTGTAGCTGCATGCTATTCCATCCAGTTTGCGTTTAGTTGGACCATCATTTATTTTTCAACAGGACAATGACCCCAAACACACCTCCAGGCTGTGTAAGGGCTGTTTGACCAAGAAGGAGAGTGATGGGGTGCTACGCCAGATGACCTGGCCTCCACAGTCACCAGACCTGAACCCAATCAAGATGGTTTGGGGTGAGCTGGACCACAGAGGGAAGGCAAAAGGGCCAACAAGTGCTAAGCATCTCTGGGAACTCCCTCAAGACTGTTTGAAGACCATTTCAGGTCTTCATTAAGACCAATTTATCAAGAGAATGCCAAGAGTGTGCAAAGCAGTAATCAAAGAAAAAGGTGGCTACTTTGAAGAACCTAGAATATATGACATACTGTATTCTCAGTTTTTTAACACTTTTTTGTTAAGTATACACAGTAATTCCACATGTGTTAATATATAGTTTTGATGCATTCAGTGTGAATCCACAATTTTCATAGTCATGAAAATACAGACAACTTTTTGAATGACAAGGTGTGTCCAAACTTTAGTTCTGTACTGGTTGTACTGCAATATGGTTTGATCAAATTACATACCAACATCCTGGCGTTGGTTTTTAAATATACCTGAGAGGCATTAGTGTCAGCCATAGGTGTGAGATGCAGCGCTCCTTTCTCTCCTTGTCAGTATTTTATGTTTCTTTTCTGAGTGTTTTCACTCCTCCTAGAAGACCCATGTGACCGCAATCAGCAGGAGGCACCTGTGCACACATGACTAGTACCTCCTATCTTTCCCATACTACCTGCAGGAGCAATGGTGAGTGACAAGACCATGTTCACACTCGTGTTGCTTGGTGGCAGCTTTCTCCGCCCGCGGTGGCTGCTGGGTTTTGGGGGGGGGGCCTTGGGGATTGGTCCTGTGATATTAGGGTTGCAGGGACGTTCTATGGCCTCCCTTCCCTGTTTGTGCTCACTTTGCGGGGTTAGCGGTCGCTGCCTGACACATTGGTGAGTTAGTGTAGGGACTCATGTGAACCAGGGGACCTGCACGTGGTTCATGGGGCAATATGGTTTGATCAAATTATATACCAACATCCTGGCGTTGTTTTTTTAAATGTAGCCAAAAGGCATTAGTGTCAGCCATTAGTGTCAGCCATTGAAGTGCAGCACTCCTTTCTCTCCTTGTCCATATTTTATGTTTCTCTCTTTTCTGAGTGTTTTCACTCCTCCTGGAAGACCAAAGTGACTGCAATCAGCAGGAGGCACCTGTGCACACATGACTAGTACCTCCAATCTTTCCCATTCTACCTGCAGAAGCAATGGTGAGTGACAAGAGCATGTTCACACTTGTGTTGCTTGGTGGCAGCTATTTCTGCTGGCGGTGCCTGCTTGTTTTTTGGGGGGCCCTTAGTAAGTTAGTGTAGGGACTTAGGGGAGTTAGAGTATGTGAACCAGGGGACCTGCACGTAGTACATGGGGCAATATGGTTTGATCAAATTATATACCAACATCCTGGTGTTGGTTTTTAAATGTAGCCGAGAGGCATTAGTGTCAGCCATAGGTGTGAGGTGCAGCACTCCTTTCTCTCCTTGTCCATACTGTACTGTACTAGTTTGGCTCCTTTCTCACCCTGTAGTGTTGACAGCTTGTTGTCTAGGTTCTGGAACACCACTCTGAGCTCTGAGAGCGGTGGCTGGGCTGTGTGGTCACTCAGGTGGCCGGGATCCTTGAGAGCCATAAATAAACATTTTCATTTCCTTCCTCCTCTCCACTGTCTCCCTCAGAGGTCACCCACATCTCTATTGCTTGGATTATCCTTGAAGAGGTATAAATTCAGTGGGAGACACAGCGATGCCGAGCTGATTTATTATTCAAATATTTTTATAAATTTTTCAAGTTTATACAGTAAAACAGAATCATTTGCTGCAAACACAGCATAAACAACACAAAAAAATCTGGCTCAAATCGAGCCAACAAATACAGTTAGCTCCAAACAGAGCAACATTACAATGCATATCCAAAAATACGAAATTAACAGATGCGTCCATGTAACAATTACCACATTCTAAAACACAAATTAACCAAACATAAATTAACCTTAAATTAACCTTACAGGGGGCCTGGGTCAAGAGGGGGGGAAAGGGGGGGGGGGGGGTTGGGAAGCGGGAGGAGGGGAGGAGAAAGACCTGTGCGATGATGGACTATGTGCTACGGAGTGAAATTTATTCCACATTCTCAAAAGTGCTACAGCCGGTGTACATCATCCAAAAAGTCACAAATAGGTGGCATACATAGATTAAGAAGTCCTCACAATGGTTTTATCTATAACAAAATGACTCTAGATGACACTGAACATGCAGCTATATTGTTTTGCCTGGTCTGCAAGTCAGTCATACTTTGTAGACACGAGGGCAGAGATTTACTTTACACCGAGACCTCTCCAGCATGTTATCATGCAGCACTCACACAGGTTGCCTTTCTTTGTCCCCAGTCTGGGTGCTCTGACACAAGTGGACTTGCCATTGTGGTGTAGTACAGGTGCAGCATGGCAATTGGTAAGTAGTACCAATAATTAGATTCAATTGGATTCAAGTAATTCAATTGGATTCGATTCGAATAGCTCCCGATATTCGACTATTCGATCTAATATCGAATCCCATTATAGTCTACAGGAGAAAAATCCTTGGGACCTTGGGGGCCAGACTGATGTCAGACTGCACCCATACCAGCAAGGAAGGGGTTAAGTGACCCCCCTTCCTTGCTGGGATGGGTGCAGTGCAGGGGAGGGGGGGGGGGAGAGCTTTCTACTCACCCTCCGATGTCTTCTATCTTCTCTCTTCTATTTTCGCCGGTCCACGGCACAATGAGCTCAGTGTGCCGGGACCGGCTCTTTATATGTCCGCTCAGCCAATCAGCTAGGCGGACATATAAATCTAAATGTTTCTTCTAATTTTGCTATTGTGATAAAAAAATAGCATCATTAGAGGAAACATTTGCTGTTTTACTTAACCCCTTCAAGACCAAGCCTATTTGCACCTAAAAGACCAGGCTCATTTTTCAAAATCTGACCTGTCTTACTTTATGCGCTTATAGCTCAGTGATGCTTTAACGTATGCTAGCGATTCTGACATTGTTTTTTCTTCACATATTGCACTTTATATTCGTGGCAAAATTTGGTCACTACCTTGTGTGTTTTTTTTGAAAAACATCAAAATATCATGAAAAATTTTAAAAAATTGCATTTTATGAACTTTGAAGTTCTCTACTTCTAAAAAAAGAAAGTCATATCACATAAATTAGTTACTAAGTCACATTACCGATATGTCCTCTTCATTCTGGCTTCATTTCATAAACATATTTTACTTTTTTAGGGTGTTACAGAGCTTAGAAATTTATCAACAAATTACCACATTTTCGTGAAAGTTTCCAAAACTGATTTTTTTAGGGACCAGTTCTTTTTTTAAGTTGATTTAGGAGGTTTGTATACTGGAAACCCCATAAGTTATCCCATTTTGAAAACTACACACCTTAAAGAATTAATCTAGGGGTATAATGAGCATTTTAACCCTACAGGGGCTGGAGGAAAGTATTCACCATTAGGCCGTAAAAAAATGAAAAATTTAAATTTTCCAATAATATATACGTGTAGATTAAAGTTTCTCATTTTCAAAAGGAACATGAGAGAAAAAGCACCCCAAAATTTGAAATGCAGGTTCTCTTGAGTACTACGGTACCCCATATGTGGGCGTAAACCACTGTATGGGCACACAGCAGGGCTCAGAAGGAAGGGAGCGCCAAATAGCTTTTCCATTGCAGATTTTGCTGAAGAAGTTTCCGAGCACCAGGTGCATTTGCAGAGCCCCTGTAGTGTCAGCAGAGAGAAAACCCCCCATAAGTCACCCCATTTTGGAAAGTGCACCCCTCAAAGAATTCATCTTGGAGTAGGATGAGCATTTTGACCCCACAGGTGTTAGAGGAAAGTATTCAAAATTAGACAGTAAAAATGAAAAACTCGAATTTTTCCAATAATATGTTCCTTTAGTTTGAAATTTCTCAATTTCACGAGGAACAAGAAAAAAAAGGACCCAAAATTTGTAACGCAGGTTCTCCTGAGTAAAAAGGTACCTCATATGTGGGCATAAACCACTGCATGGACACACAGCAGGGCTTAGAAGTAAAGGAGCGCCAATTAGCTTTTTCAATGCAGATTTTGCTGAAGAAGTTTCTGAGCGCTAGGTGCGTTTGCAGTGCCCCTGTCGTGCCAGCGGAGTAAAATCTCGCCATAAGTTACCCCATTTTGGAAAGTGCACCCCTCAAGGAATTCATTTTGGGGTGTGGTGAGCATTTTGACCCCACAGGTATTAGAGGAAAGTATTCAAAAGTAATCAGTAAAAATGAAAAACTTGAATTTTCGTTTGCAGCGCCCCTGTAATGTCTACAAAATAGAACCCCCAAAAAAGTCACCCCATTTTGGAAAGTACACCCCTCAAAGAATTCATCTTGGGGTAGAATGAGCATTTTGGCCCCACAGGTATTAGAGGAAAGTATTCAAAATTGGCCAGTAAAAATGAAAAACTTGAATTTTTCCAATAATATGTTGGTTTAGTTTGAAATGTCTAAATTTCACAAGGAATAGGAGAAAAATGTACCCCAAAATCTGTAACTCAGGTTCTCCTGAGTACTACGGTACCCCATATGTGGGCGTAAACCACTGTATGGGCACACAGCAGGGCTCAGAAAGAAGGGAGCGCCAATTAGCTTTCCATTGCAGATTTTGCTGAAGAAGTTTCCGAGCACCAGGTGCATTTGCAGAGCCCCTGTAGTGTCAGCAGAGAGAAAACCCCCCATAAGTCAACCCATTTTGGAAATTGCAACCCCACAGAGAATTGATCTTGGGGTAGGATGAGCATTTTGACCACACAGGTGTTAGAGGAAAGTATTCAAAATTAGACAGTAAAAATGAAAAACTCGAATTTTTCCAATAATATGTTCCTTTAGTTTGAAATTTCTCAATTTCACGAGGAACAAGAGAAAAAAGTACCCAAAATTTGTAACGCAGGTTCTCCTGAGTAAAAAGGTACCTCATATGTGGGCATAAACCACTGCATGGGCACACAGCGGGGCTTAGAAGGAAAGGAGCGCTAATTAGCTTTTTCAATGCAGATTTTGCTGAAGAAGTTTCTGAGCGCCAGGTGCGTTTGCAGTGCCCCTGTCATGCCAGCGGAGTAAAATCTCGCCATAAGTCACCCCATTTTGGAAAGTGCACCCCTCAAGGAATTCATTTTGGGGTGTGGTGAGCATTTTGACCCCACAGGTATTAGAGGAAAGTATTCAAAAGTAATCAGTAAAAATGAAAAACTTGAATTTTCGTTTGCAGCGCCCCTGTAATGTCTACAAAATAGAACCCCCCCAAAAGTCACCCCATTTTGGAAAGTACACCCCTCAAAGAATTCATCTTGGGGTAGGATGAGCATTTTGGCCCCACAGGTATTAGAGGAAAGTATTCAAAATTGGCCAGTAAAAATGAAAAACTTGAATTTTTCCAATAATATGTTGGTTTAGTTTGAAATGTCTAAATTTCACAAGGGACAGGAGAAAAAATGTACCCCAAAATCTGTAACTCAGGTTCTCCTGAGTACAACGGTACCCCATATGTGGGTATAAACCACTGTATGGGCACACAGCAGGGCTCAGAAGGGAAGGAGCGCCAATTTGCTGGAGCAAAATCGCAGCTAGTAATAGTTATTAGAATAGCGCAGTTACTAAAAAAAAAAAAAAAAAAAGAGAATACAGGTAATGTGGGGTGGTTACGGACAGTCTGGGGTGGTTCCGGGTAATCTGGAGGTGGTTACGGGCAGTCTGATATGGTTCCGGGTAATCTGAAGGTGGTTACGGGCAACCTGGGGTGATTACGGGTAATCTGGGGTGGATACGGTCAACATGGGGTGGTCACGGGCAACCTGCTGTGGTTACGGCAACCTGGGGTGGTTAGAGGCAACCTGGGGTGGTTAAAGGCAACCTGGGTTGGTTACGGGCAACGTGGGGTGGATACGGACAACCTGCTGTGGTTACAGACAATCTAGGGTGGTTACAGGCAACGTGCTGTGGTTACGGGCAATGTGGGGTGGTTACAGATAATCTGGGGTGGTTACGGACAATCTGGGGTGGTTACGGACAATCTGGGATGGTTACGGATAAACTGAAGTGTTTATAGGTAATTTGAGGTGGGTACCTGTAATCTAGCATGGTTACGGGCAATCTGGAGGGGGTCACTGGCAATTTGGGGTCGTTAGAGGCAAGGTGCAGTGGTCAGAGGCAAGGTGTGGTGGTCAGAGGCAAGGTGCGGTGGTCAGTGGCAATGTGCGGTGGTCAGAGGCGACGTGCGGTGGTCAGAGGCAAGGTGTGGTGGTCAGAGGCAACGTGCGGTGGTCAGAGGCAACCTGCGGTGGTTGCGTGCAATCTGGGGGGTTACATGTAATCTGGCATGATTACAGGCAACCTGGGATGGTTATGCGCAACCTGCGGTGGTTACGGGCAACCTGGAGGGGTTACAGACAATCTAGAATTGTTACGGATAGACTGAAGTGCTTATAGGTAATCTGGGGTGGGTACATGTAATTTGGGGTGGTTACAGGCAATCTGGGGTGATTACGGACAATCTGGAGGGGGTCACTGTCAACGTGCGGTGATTACGGGCAATGTGCGGTGGTTACGGGCAACGTGCGGTGGTTATGTGCAATCTGGGGGGTTACATGCAATCTGACGTGATTACGGACAACCTGTGTGTGTTTTATTTTTTTGTATGTTTTTCACTTTTTGTACTTTGCACATTCATTTTCACTATATTACTATGATTACTGCGATATTTTCTATCGCAGTAATCACAGTTCAGTGACAGAGACCAAATTGGTCTCTGTCACTTTAAATTTTCAGAGTTGGCTGGTTGTAGAGCGCATGCGCACTTCAGAAGCAGCCTGGACGTCGAGGAGGAAGGACCTCCCAGGATCAGGTGAGTATATGGCGAAGGGGGGGGGGGGGGTTGATGGGGGACGACTTGGGGGGGCACAGTATCACTTTTTATCCCCTGTCACCAATCATTCATGGTGACAAGGGATAAAAAGTGCTGGGGAGCACATGGCACAAGCGATAGTATAGTATACCTCCGGTGGCAGAGAGCATGGGGCTTTCATTCATTTTTACTTTAAGATCACTGTGAACAGACATTAGTCTGTTCACAGTGATGGCGGCGGCCATCTTGGATCTGATGGCCGCCGCGGGGAGGGGGGGTTAGTGACTGGGGCACTAGGGGGGCTGATCTGGGGCCTGATTTTACTTATTTCATCTCCCCCCACCGTGGGGGATTCACGGTGGGGGGAGATGAAATACAGCGGCGGCACCGGCCCATTAGTGACCGCCGTATCGGCGGTCACTAAGGGGTTAATAGGGGTCAGCTGCGGGATCGCAGCTGATTCTCATTATCTCCGGTGCTGTACTCAGATGAGTACTCTGCAGCGATCCCGCTCTCATCAGTAACCCCGTCAGTAACAGGAGTGTATATATACATTCCTACTGCACGGGGTATGTGCAATAGGAACGTATATATACATGTTACTGACGTGAAAGGGTTAAAGTAAAGTATTAATTATTACATTTAGCTGTATTACCGGCAATAGGAATTGCCGCCAATAATACAGCTTCCGGTAATAGTTAATATTTAATTTATAAAGCACATTTTCGTTCTAATAAAGTTATTTTCGTTGTTCAATAGCCTAATTAAAATGAATACATACTTTTGCAATTAAATAAACTGTAAATAAATAAATATATATACATTTATTTATGTACACTACCGTTCAAAAGTTTGGGGTCACTCAAACAATTTTGTGTTTTCCATGAAAAGTCGCACTTATTCACCACCATACATTGTGAAATGAATAGAAAATAGAGTCAAGACATTGACAAGGTTAGAAATAATGATTTGTATTTGAAATAACATTGTTTCTACATTAAACTTTGCTTTCATCAAGAATCCACCTTTTGCAGCAATTACAGCATTGCACACCTTTAGTATTCTAGCTATTAATCTGTTGAGGTAAGCTGGAGAAATTGCACCCCACGCTTCTAGAAGCAGCTCCCACAAGTTGGATTGGTTGGATGGGCACTTCTGGCGTACCATACGGTCAAGCTGCTCCCACAACAGCTCAATGGGGTTCAGATCTGGTGACTGCGCTGGCCACTCCATTACCGATAGAATACCAGCTGCCTGCTTCTCCTGTAAATAGTTCTTGCACAATTTGGAGGTGTGTTTAGGGTCATTGTCCTGTTGTAGGATGAAATTGGCTCCAATCAAGCGCTGTCCACTGGGTATGGCATGGCGTTGCAAAACTGAGTGATAGCCTTCCTTATTCAGAATCCCTTTTACCCTGTACAAATCTCCCACCTTACCAGCACCAAAGCAACCCCAGACCATCACATTACCTCCACCATGCTTAACAGATGGCGTCAGGCATTCTTCCAGCATCTTTTCATTTGTTCTGCGTCTCACAAATGTTCTTCTTTGTGATCCAAACACCTCAAACTTGGATTCATCCGTCCACAACACTTTTTTCCAGTCTTCCTCTGTCCAATTTCTGTGTTCTTTTGCCCATCTTAATCTTTTTCTATTATTGGCCAGTCTCAGATATGTCTTTTTCTTTGCCACTCTGCCCTGAAGCCCAAAATCCTGCAGCCGCCTCTTCACTGTAGAATTTGACACTGGTGTTTTGCGGGTACTATTTAATGAAGATGCCAGTTGGGGACCTGTGAGGCGTCTGTTTCTCAAACTAGACACTCTAATGTGCTTATCTTCTTGCTTAGTTGTGCAACGCGGCCTCCCACTTCTTTTTCTACTCTGGTTAGAGCCTGTTTGTGCTGTCCTCTGAAGGGAGTAGTACACACCGTTGTAGGAAATATTCAATTTCTTAGCACTTTTTGTCGCATGGAATAGCCTTAATTTCTAAGAACAAGAATAGACTGTCGTTCTAAGAACAAGAATAGACTGTTTCAGATGAAAGTTTTTTTTTTACTGGCCATTTTGAGCATTTAATTGACCCCACAAATGTGATGCTCCAGAAACACAATCTGCTCAAAGGAAGGTCAGTTTTGTAGCTTCTGTAACAAGCTAGACTGTTTTCAGATGTGTGAACATGATTGCACAAGGGTTTTCTAATCATCAATTAGCCTTCTGAGCCAATGAGCAAACACATTGTACCATTAGAACACTGGAGTGATAGTTGCTGGAAATGGGCCTCTATACACCTATGTAGATATTGCACCAAAAACCAAACACTTGCAGCTAGAATAGTCATTTACCACATTAGCAATGTATAGAGTGTATTTGTTTAAAGTTAGGACTAGTTTAAAGTTATCTTCATTGAAAAATACAGTGCTTTTCCTTCAAAAATAAGTACATTTCAATGTGACCCCAAACTTTTGAATGGTAGTGTATTTATTTTTTATTAACAGTATATTTAATTGCAAAAGCATCGATTGGTTTTAATTAAGCTATTGTACAACAAAAATAACTTTTTTAGAACGAAACTTCGTTTTATTAATTAAATATTAACTAGTACAGGGATCTCCATTATTGCCGGCAATTGCTAATAGTAATAGTAGTAATACTGCTTCCCTGCTTTCCAAGGGAGCATAAACTTTATTAAAACAGCTAAAAACTTGTTTAGCTGTTTTAGGAAAGTTAATTTAGATTTGAATATTCGATCGAACTCGAATCTTTTGAATAGTGCAGTATTCGATCGAATAGCTGTTCAATAGAATACTATTTGCGCATCTCTAGTGAGTAGCATTGTGAGTGCTACCCATGGCTTGTGTAAAAGCACACTTACACTGTTCTTTGAATGGGTTATCCAGCCTATAAAAAAATCATGCTCTTTTCTTTCCTACCTGTCCTATATTATAACTTTGGGAATCTGACTCCCAGCACCACTACTCAATGCTTATTTGCATACGTCCTTGCAATCACTGTACTTTTAATTGCAGTGCTGCAAAGAATTGACACATTGTCCCATTCAAATAAAGGAGCACTATGGAGGATAGGCTATCAATTGTTACATGTTCAGCAGTGATCATGTGACTATGTGAAACATATTCATACCTATTTCTCATCGCTATAAAAAAAAAAAAAAAAAAAAAAAAAAAAAAGAACAAATAATATTTGATGAGATCTCATAATTAGAACTTGCACAGGAAATAAGTGTATCCAAGGAGAAGAAAGCCACCTAATACATTGATGTGGACAGTGGAAAAGCTTTTATCTTCAGCAAGCTGATATTGTCACTATGACTAGTCAATACTACTGTTTGCAGTGGAGGGATAAATATTTACAGGGATGAAAGAATAAGCTATATTTGATGAATAATTAATATAGGAAAGTCTTGAATAATATATAATTAAAGTGGCCCCTGTGGGAAAGTTAGACTCATTGTTTCTGATGTAGTTGGCTGGCATTACAAATATTTCGACTTGCATCATCTAAGTGCAATTAGGATCAACACATTAGCACTTTGGTGTGCAAGAGTCATGTCACTAGGTCTAGGTTAAGACTCATTACATTTTAATGCATTATGCTTTAGCAGAAGTGGTCACAAATGATTTATAAGGCTTATGTAATGTGTTTGGTGGGAATAGCTCTCATTTAAAGAATGCTCCCCAGTGACAAAATACTTGTCCTACGGCTTTCCCCTTTTCTTCCCTCGGCAAGAGCCAACTACACTAAGTTCTCAGAGCAATGTAATAGAGCCAAAATCATTGACTCAAACCACAGCAAATCATCACAGTGACTAAAAGAGGCTTTTTTTAACTACTGCTTTTATTGCTGAATTTCCTGGCAGAAGTGACTAAATGTGGATATAAAACCCTGTGCAGTTATCTCAGAGCTAAATATAAGGCTATGATCTCATCCAGCATAAGAGTGTTACCATTAAACAAATGGGGAATGTTCTTCTAGGGCCTTATCTTTTCGTTAAACACTGCCACCCTTTTTTATGGATGTGAATATTACTAAAGTTGTGTTTGACTGTGGTCTTTAATTACTTTTTTTGTTTTATTGAATTTCAACTTTGTAATGGAACTCATTTTCATTAATTAATGACACTCTTAGGGTTCTATGGTCGCTTAATAAACTCAGCACCATCAGTAAAAGAACATTAGCCTCATTAGCATTTAGCCTATTGCCAAACAGTGATTGTGCAATTTTTGGGTTTATGATTTTTTGCATTTATGTTGTATAAATGAGAAATTTATATGACATTTTTAATGTTATACTACTTTTGCACAAAAACAATTATATGGGCATAATAAAAAGAAAAAAACGGTTAAAATGTCTTAGAGACTGATTGTTCAGGCCCTAACCAATCTGAAGAACGAGTCGGGAAAGTTTGTGCCTAGTGTGTTCTCAGTTCTCAGTGTGTTCTCAGAGACAGCCCCACTCTTGTCTCCAGCTTGGGTGGAGTTTTGCTGCTCAGTTCCATTGAAGTGAATGGAGCTTAATTGCAAACCGCACCTGAACTGGAGACAAGAGTCATGTTGTCTCTGAAAGAAAGTGGCCATGTTTTTGTAGCACTGGATAACCCCTTTAATGAAGTTTTTGCTTGCATTTTTCTTTTTTTTTTTTTTCTAATAAATATAAAGAGGAACTGTCAACAGGTTAGACGAATCTGAACTGAAGATATCTCCCTATAGCACAGGAGGTATCGATGATGATGGTATGTTTCTTACATTCATCCTCGGCACTGTCCCCATGCAGGTAGTCTTTTACTCAGTCCGGTAAGACTGTTCGGAGCACTGGGGCACCATTAGGAGCACTGCTTCACCCCCATAGCGCTGATCCGCCCCTGGCCAGCCTGCCCCTTCTAATGATAATCAATGGAGCGGGACAGCTGGAGGAAGGCCGGATTGCCGCATGAGGGCAGGGCAGTGCTCCTAACCATCTTATCGGACCAAGGAATAAAAGACTAACTGCACTGGGATGGCGCAGAGGATGAAGGTAAGATACATACCTTCATCCTCAGCACCTCCTCCACAATATCCGAATAAAGATTTGTCTAACCTGCTGATAGTTCCCCTTTTAAATGTTTTACTTTAGTCCCATGAGGGAACCAGTTTGCTGGATCGCTCATATAATGCACGGCAATACTGTAGTAGAGCTTAATAGGCGTAGTAAGATGGCAGATTGACAGGCCATTGTAAGACCTCAGCTGCCATAGCAACCCATGAATGGTAATTTAATATTGTATATCATTGAAATAGCTAAAGTGGGTGCACAAAAAGCAGTTTAATCTGACCTTAGTGCCCTATTTATAGATTTTGCATCAGGGTACAGGAGGTTTATATTACACATCTGCTGAATTCTCTCACTGGTGACTGTGTGTGTTAAATACATACATCAATACCGCAGCCCAAAGGACTAAGTGCATCAATGTTTGCAGCTCATCCATAGAGCAATAAAATTAATTACTTAAAACTACTTTTAAATTCATTTGATTTGCAATAAACATCTTGGGGCACCAGCTACCTACAGAGGACCACCTGTCTACCTATAGTAGGTGGCACCTGGCTACTTACAGGTGGTCATAGACATACTGGGGGTTTAAGCTACTTTTAGGGGAGATCCTATCTACCTATGGGAGATGCATCTGGCTACCTACGGGGGGAAACTACCTACTGGGGGCACCAGCTACCAATAGGGGGCACCTACAATATCTACCTATAGGGTGATGGCACCTGGCTGCATACAGGAGGGCATCTATTTACAGCATGGCATATCCACTGGATCTGAGGAAGGGAGAGCTATCTCCTGAAAATCCTTATCCTGTAACCACTGCTATGGATGGTATTATTTCCTCCCTGTTTTTGTTTAGTTTGTTTTGTATTACTTAAGATTAATACCCCAATTTTGTGGAACCTCGGATTAATGACAGTGCCTGTATAATTGGTCCTCCTTTCCTTTCTATTAAACAATGTCTTCAGTCAGCCACTGTGTAAAATTGTATGTATGCTGTTAGTAACATATTTGCCTTATCTGCTTAGGGCACCATAATACTTTGTAGAGACACTGCTCTAAACATTACTTCTATAGGCAGCTTAATTCTTGGCAGCTTTCTTGCCTTTTCTTTTTTTTCCCAGAAAAATATCAAGGAAGTCTTCCATTTTACTGTTAAGATTGAAATGTCTGTCATTTTGAGTCTAAAATAACGGACGTTATTTAGCAGCCTGGCCTCCCCTTACTGTAATGACTGGTGTTTGTACATTATTTTAGTTTGGGGTTACTAATTGGCCTTTGGGTGCCGCTTAATTGTAAAGTCCATTGAATTTATTAGTAAATGCTGAGAAAGAACAGTGACAAAAGGGAAAACTGTGTGTGAACAACAAATAAAAAATGTCCGCTGTTTGCAAAAGATGTCTAAAAATAATCATCATATTCATTATTTTGACGTCCGCAGTAAAAACGCCCATTATTCCATGCATTATGTGCATTGGAAGTCTGTCTTCCCATTGACTTCAATGCATTGCCATTGCTGTCAGTTAAATCGTGGAAAAAAAGGAAGTTTTTTTAAATATCAAAATAGGGCGCCTTTTCTTTATTTTTGACGTTGTGTGAACATAGCCAAACACTGGCAAAATGACACCACTATGTTCTCCTCTATAATAAGAACATGCTGTTGGATATGTACATTTTTAAGTTATGGTTTTAAGCATTTTGGATGGTTGTCTCACACATATATAGTGGATGTACAGCATGGATTCTTAAAGGAGATACAGATTGAATTTTTCCCACAAATTGCCATGCAGATTGCTATAATACAAGAACAAGGTTCATACGGTGGTATAAAGAAACATTTAGGCACAGCAACCTGTAAGACCTTGTTTGCTCCTCACTAACTTGAATTATGTCAGTTTCCATATTAATCTTTTTTATGCTACTAACCAAGACACGGGTGACATTGTCATTGCCTGTGTTTTCTTAATGTTGTTATATATAGTCATTTTTCTCATCTGCAGAACTAATTTTACATTTCTAATAACCTCAGTGTCTGAAATTAGCTAAGATTTTCCTTTAGTAAAATGAAATCACTGCAGGTGAAATGAAAAATATAATGAAGTGTCAGAGTCTACATTTGTTCATTACAGTTGCATTTCACCTTTCATGTAAAGTGGCTATTCATCCCTATGTGGTGATCCACTCTGTGCTCCTAGTTGTACTGGACTAACGTTTGAGCCACAGGTCAGCATTTTGAAACTATGTAGAATAATATGCAATATTTTATGGGGGTTGTGGATATTTGGTACAAATGTCTTGGGTCTTTGGGCCCTGATCTTTTAAGTCCCTAGTAATGCTCCAATATTTCATAATCTTGCACATAGTGCATGGTTACATTTATGGAGAGCTTTACATCTCTTCTAATGATAATGGCTTCTGATCCTGAATGATAGCCTTAGTCCAAAAAGAAGCAACCAAAACACTTAGCCTGAGTCATCCGTAAAGTTGGAGAGTCTTGGCTGCCATGGGCCCAGACTATATGTGCCGAGCACTGAGATGGAGCAATGATGCAGGTAAGGAGGATGCAAACTATCATAGGAACCCATGAGAGAAGTAAACATGGTCATCTAGCTAATTTGGTACCAGGAGGTCTTGTAGGGACAAAGTTAAAAGGCAGGGGGATAAATAGCAAACAGTCCAGATGTCTAATAGTGAAGAGGTCATGTATATGTGGACTAAAATGTAACAATTCCTCAGCTCCACTCTGGGTAAACGATAGGCGCAGGTCCACGTGAATGGGTATAAAATCTTTTAATGGCATAAAAACACAACGCGTTTCAAAGTCGGACTGACTTCTTTCTCAAGTTTCTAGTACAAGAGTAAACTCTACATCTTATAAAGGAAACATGCACATGCTCAGAAGATGTAGAGTCTGCTTTATAAGATCATGCTTTATAAGGCCAGGTTCAGACTATGTAACTGTGCGGCTGTATTTGCAGCTGTAATTGTGCGGCGGTATTTTTGGTGGTTCATGCGTACGCTGGAAAGTATAGGATATACGGCTGCACAGTGCACACTATGTATGAATCTACGGCCCGATCGTAAACGGACCCGTAAAAAATGAACAAGACCATTGTTTGCGGCTGGACATGCGGCCGAGGATTGACAGGCGGTCCGTACGGAGTACTTCAAAAATAGCCGGCAATGATGCCGAATGCCGATGCCTCTAATAGTTAATATATTAAATTAATAAAACACATTTTCTTTGTAATAAAGTCCCTTTCGTTGGTCAATAATTTAATTCTAACGAATCCATCATTTTGCAATTAAATATACTGTTAAAATAAATAGATATATAAATAAATGTATATTTATATATATATTTATTTTTGTTTATTTAATTGCACAATGATGGATTCGTTAGAATTAAATTATTGACCAACGAAACTGAATTTATTTAATCGAAAATGTGTTTTATTAATTAAATATTAATTAGTACAGGAAGCTCCATAAGCCGTTAATTCATATTGCCGGCAAAAGAGCATTCTGTACTAATCATCACTTTACTTTAATGAAAACATCAAATGTTTCTTCTAATTATGTTATCACAATAGCATTATTAGAAGAAACATTTAGAATTATATGTGCGCTCAGCTGATTGGCTGATCGGCTGAGCGCACATATAATGAGCCGGTCGGCAGTACAGTGACTTCATTGTGCTGCGGACCAGCGAAGAGGCAACATCCGGGTGAGTATACAGCTCTCCCCACCCCCTCCCCAGCATTGCACCCCTCCCAGCAAGGAAGGGGGGGTCAGTTAACCCCTTCCTTGCTGGGATGGGTGCAGTCTGACATCAGTCTGGCCCCCAAGGGGTTAAGGGGGATGCAATACATCCTCCCTTAACCCCTTGGGGGCCAGACTGTAAGCAGCGATCTGTAAAGATGCTGCATACTGTAAGGTGCACAACACCGCTCACAATGATGGGTGTTGTGCTCCTGTTTGTGTGTTTTTTGTGTGTTTCTCCCTTTTTGTTTTTCAGATATCGGTATCCTGTGGATTACGTCGGATTCCGTGGACTACGTCGATGACCAGCGTTTTTTTAATGTTTTTTTTTAATAAAATGGAATCCATTACTAAGTTGGGGCCTAGTGTTAGCCGGTATAAAATGGCTAACACTAACCCCCTATTATTACCCCAGTACCCAATGCCACCAGGGGTAATGGGAAGAGCCGGGTGCCAGTGGTCCCGGAGCGTCAAAATTAGCGCTCCTGGACCGGGCGGCAGCAGGCTGGTAAGATTTAGGCTGGGGAGGGCCTAAACAAATGGCTCTTCCCACCCTGGTGTTAGCAGGCTGCTGTCGTTTGCTTTTTAACCCGGCTGATTATAAAAATAGGGGGGACCCTATGCGTTTTTTTTAAAATAAATAAATAATAAAAAAAAACGCATAGGGTCTCCCCTATTTTTATAACCAGCCGGGTTAAAAACCAAACGACATCAGCCTGGTAACACCAGGGTGGGAAGAGCCATTGGTTTAGGCCCTCCCCAGCCTAAATCTTACCAGCCTGCTGCCGCCCGGTCCAGGAGCGCCAATTTTGACGCTCCGGGACCACTGGCACCCGGCTCTTCCCAGTACCCCTGGTGGCATTGGGTACTGGGGTAATAATAGGGGGTTAGTGTTAGCCATTTTATACCGGCTAACACTAGGCCCCAACTTAGTAATGGATTCCGTCTATTAGACGGCTTCCACTACTAAGTCTATAAAGTAAAGAAATAAAGACAAGACACAAGTTAAAAAAATTTTTTTATTCAAATAAAAACACCCCCACACCCCTCATTGACCATTTTATAAAAAAAAAAAACATTAAAAAAACGCTGGTCATCGACGTAGTCCAC
This sequence comes from Dendropsophus ebraccatus, assembly GCF_027789765.1. NCBI lineage: Eukaryota > Metazoa > Chordata > Amphibia > Anura > Hylidae > Dendropsophus > Dendropsophus ebraccatus. The sequence goes on along the minus strand of NC_091455.1, from coordinate 146,485,969 downwards.
GGAATCCGACGTAATCCACAGGATACCGATATCTGAAAAACAAAAAGGGAGAAACACACAAAAAACACACAAACAGGAGCACAACACCCATCATTGTGAGCGGTGTTGTGCACCTTACAGTATGCAGCATCTTTACAGATCGCTGCTTACAGTCTGGCCCCCAAGGGGTTAAGGGGGATGCAATACATCCTCCCTTAACCCCTTGGGGGCCAGACTGATGTCAGACTGCACCCATCCCAGCAAGGAAGGGGTTAACTGACCCCCCCCTTCCTTGCTGGGAGGGGTGCAGTGCTGGGGAGGGGGTGGGGAGAGCTCTATACTCACCCCGATGTGTCCTCTTCGCTGGTCCGCAGCACAATGAAGTCACTGTGCTGCGGACCCGCTAATTATATGTGCGCTCAGCCGATCAGCCAATCAGCTGAGCGCACATATAATTCTAAATGTTTCTTCTAATAATGCTATTGTTATAACATAATTAGAAGAAACATTTGATGTTTTCATTAAAGTAAAGTGATGATTAGTACAGAATGCTCTTTTGCCGGCAATATGAATTAACGGCTTATGGAGCTTCCTGTACTAATTAATATTTAATTAATAAAACACATTTTCGATGAAATAAATTCAGTTTCGTTGGTCAATAATTTAATTCTAACGAATCCATCATTGTGCAATTCAATATACTGTCAAAAAATAAATATATATATAAATATACATTTATTTATATATATTTATTTTAACAGTATATTTAATTGCAAAATGATGGATTAGTTTAAATTTAATTATTGAACAACGAAAGGGACTTTATTACAACGAAAATGTGTTTTATTATTTTAATAGATTAACCATGAGAGACATCGGCATTAGTGCAGAGGATCGCAAACCCCGGTAATAGCAATTCATGTAAACTGTGTTCTCTGCTTTCCCAGATGCATCCAGAGGTGTTTGCATCACTTTCTTAATATTTTATTTGTTATTTTTAGTTGAACCAGATTTCAAAGTAAATGACCGTATGTTTTGAGCCGCATGTCTATTTTTTCCCACGGCCGGAGTTTCATCCGCACATTTACAGCCGCATAAAAAATACAGCCGAACAGTTACATAGTGTGAACCTAGCCCCCGATGTAGAGTTTACTCTTGTACTAGACACTTGAGAAAGAAGTCAGTCCGACTTCGAAACGCGTTGTGTTTTTATGCCATTAAAAGATTTTATACCCATTCACGTGGACCTGCGCCTATCGTTTACCCAGAGTGGAGCAGAGGAATTGTTACATTTTAGTACCCATTTTTTGGTTGCTGGGAGTGGCTGCGGTCTAACTTATGCCTATACCGAGAGTTGTGCCTTGCATTTGCACAACACTATCAGGTGAGAGTCCTCTGTTTATTCTGAGGGATCTCACCCTTTACCTTGGATACTACACTATGGAGCGCTGTTCACATTTGTTCTTTCATGTATATGTGGAATCAGTAAGCAGGGGGTTAACATAGAACAGGCAGTCATGCCAGGAGGTCATGTCAATACAGAATCAGCAAAGTAGAAGGAGGTAAATGAATCAATAGGTCATAAAGAAAAAGAACCAGTAACACTATAGAATGCTGGATACAGAGCCAAAGGATATCAAAATCATAAGCAGATGCCTAAGGCAGGAGCCTATTTTTAATTAGCTCAGTCTACTCATCCAACAGTGCTGATTGGCCGACCACCTCTCCTGTCAGCAAGGCAGGTGGCCATAGGAAAACGTCAGCTCACAGTGCTCTTGCACCAGTCATAGTGACAGAAAAGAGGCGGTCTGCGGGAGCCCAGCAAGCTAACTATCTGACTCCTATTATTAATAAAACAACTTTCCTTTTTCATCAGAATAGTTCAGATTGCTTTTCTTCCTAGTGGGATTCTTTTATCTTTTAAAAGTTTACAAAATTTGTGTAGCCACTTATTCATTTATAAGCACAGATCAGTCCCAATGACTAGACTGGAATTAGTGGACAAAAAATAATCAACATAAGCACAGATAGGTCCCTACTAAGTATAAAACTTAACTTTTAATGAGATGCTAAAACGCACAAATATCCAACTCAAAGCTAGTGCAAAAAGACACCTCCACCATCTAAAACCAGGCATGTAGCCCGAAAATATTGCATGCCGCATATACAAGAGTACACACCACCAATGTAAACCATGTAAATAGATACACAGTATGTACAGGAAATCAGAGCAGGTAGTCACAATCCAAGTGTTTGTATAAGTAAACCTGGGAGTACCTGACCCTATGGGTCCCTGTTGGGTGCACCACAACTACCCCTGCTCGCTCAGGGACTGTCGGAGTTATCGCCCTAGAAAGGGCGGCCCCTGCCCAATACTAATCTATGCCGCTATCCCTACGATACCCCTGCCTAAGCTCCCGACACCGTGTTTCATACAGATAATCATCCGGGGTGTATTACATCCTACTGGGGTAGGGAAAAAAAATACAATACCGCTAACCGCATAAAGATGCTGCGGCGGTACTTCACATAAAGCGTTCTGAGAGTGCTCAGAGACGCTAACTCACGTGGACCTCGGGTCGTCCATAGCATGCGGGCTAAAGCGTATCTATAAATCTATCTTTTTGTTGTTTGTTAAATGACATGTGATTTTTTTCGTAGCTATTGTACTGTTGTGCAGTCTACTTTGCTTGACACTATTTCATATGTATGTATGCAATAATTAAGTGATGTCTACATACTGCAGTGAGATGGACAGGTGCGATCCAGACAAGTGTGTGTCACTACATTGCCAGGCCAGACAGTGAGCGGTCATACACAGTACTTTATGTCCTACATTTGCTGGACTGGACACTTTTGCATCTGGCCGAGCAAATGAGTATGGCAGCCAGAAGGTGACAGCAATGCTATACACATCTGTAGTCACACACTAAATACAACAGGCCATGTGTTGTGTATGGTGCTCAGAGGAAAGCAGCAATGCTGTAATTTTTGCAAATACATTCATTTAGCAAACTTGTCTGTTTCTCCTGATATGCTGCTCTTTACTTCCCATTGTTGATTACTGGCCACCACTCTGCTCTAAAAGCAGTAGTCTGGCTGCTGTATATATAGCCATAATGTAAACGTACAGCAAGTGTATAAGTACTGTATAATAAATGTTATTATGTATACTATAGCTGTATATAAACGCTAGCCAGACCACTGTTTTTAGAGCAGAGTAGTGGTCTGTAACCTAGACAACAAGCTGTCAACAACGGGGGTTAAAGAGCAGCATATCAGGGGGAAAGTTTGATAGATGTATTTGCAAAAAATATTTAACTTGACCAGCCCTACTAGTATAATTATATATCAGTTGAGATGAGAATACCCCTTTAAATGTCATGGATTACATAAATTAAGCAAAGATGATTTGGTGATACATATTCCACCTATTAGATCGGCCACACCTTAAGACCTGCATTGCTTTAATATGTTTATGTGGTTTACTAGGTAAAACAGAGCAGATGTTTATCCTTTTTCATTGCTATCGCAACTGTGAGCTGCACTTTGATTTCTTTAAAGGCACCACATGGTCAATGTACCTTATACAAAGTACCTTATAGAAAGCGAGTGCTTTGTGACCAATCAGGCAAAGAAGCTGCAGCAACAATAAGAAAAGTGTGAACAGATCACTAAACTTATGCAACTGAAGACAAGTAAAAGTACAACAGCAACTCACCAGGGTAGAGCGTAATTAGATGCTTTATTGCAGGGACAGAGCAGTGTACAAACAAGCGGTGCGTTCCACAGACTAGAGCGACTAGTCAACATACTGAGGGGAGAAGTGTTAAAGGGGTACTCTGGCGGGGGGCTATTTTGGGATCTGGTCGGAGAGGTGGTAGCTGAGGGAAATGACGTCCACTCACCTCCCCGGTTCCAGCGGGGGAGGTGACGTCTCGAGCCCGCGTCAGACACCAGGAAGCGGCTGGGCACCGGGGACCGGAGCGCTGCGATACAGGACCCGCCGCTGGAACCTGCCACCTCCTCCCCGGCCAGATCCCCCACCGGAGTACCCCTTTAACCTTTTTGCAGTCTCCTGCTAAATCAAACCTTATACATTAGGGGCCCACTTAGATCAGGTGGCTGTGAACTGGCAAGAAGGTTTTACAGTTTGATCAAAAAAATGTATACTAACTACCTAATGTTAAAGGGGAACTCCAGGTAGAGGTTTAAAAAAATTAAACTTCTGCAAAAGCATAAAGCGATGCTTACCTATCTATCCCAGTTTTGAACTACCAAAAATACATGTTGTTTTGTGAGGTTTGGTTCTGTTTTGTGTTTCTGCACTTTCTGGTTGAGCAGTTGTACACAATACTACAGGTTCCAGAATGCAATGCTTTCCCTCAGCTGTTCATCAGAGTTCCCCACCCTGCACATTCCCCACCCAAATCTATAGCAGAACATCTAGGCTGTGTTCACACATTGCAGTATCATTGTGTTACTGAATTATTTGAAGTACTTTATCATTTCATTGTGGTCCCAACCACACAGTACGCTGTATTCTCTACCTGTAACACCACACAGCATGCTGTACTCTCTACCTGTAACACCACACAGCACGATGTATTCTCTACCTGTAACACCACACAGCACACTGTATTCTCTACCTGTAACACCACACAGCACACTGTATTCTCTACCTGTAACACCACACAGCACACTGTATTCTCTACCTGTAACACCACACAGCACGATGTATTTTCTACCTGTAACACCACACAGCACACTGTATTCTCTACCTGTAACACTACACAGCACACTGTATTCTCTATCTGTAACACCACACAGCACACTGTATTCTCTACCTGTAACACCACACAGCACGCTGTATTCTTTACCTGTAACACCACACTTCATGCTGTATTCTCTACCTGTAACACCACACAGCACACTGTATTCTCTACCTGTAACACCACACAGCGCACTGTATTCTCTACCTGTAACACCACACAGCACTTTGTATTCTCTACCTGTAACACCACACAGCACACTGTATTCTCTACCTGTAACACCACACAGCACTCTGTATTCTCTACCTGTAACACCACACAGCACGCTGTATTCTCTACCTGTAACACCACACAGCACGCTGTATTCTCTACCTGTAACGCTGATATTGGAATAAAATAAAGAACTTTTTGAATTTTTTTTTCTTTTCATTTCCACGCACATATTATGATCAAGCATCTTTTATCTTTGAAGTTGAGTCCCACAATAAGGCTCTGATCCTCTCTGCCGTTTAGCATCATTTTTGTGAATACGCTGCAGTACAGCAATGACACTCCAGCATGTGTGAACACAGCCCTAATTTCACAGCACACTTCTGCACAATCAGAGAAATGAGTGCAACACCTGCTTCTGGCTAATTAGAGATGGGGAATCACTCAGGGGATTGGGTTATCCAGCCATCCATCCTGTGAGATCCCGCCCTGCCCCCTGTCTGCATTATCAGCCTGATCTCAGCAAACACACACAATGTGAGACAGAAGCATGGAAGATTTGTCTGCTAAGGGGGGATAGCAGAAGAAGCGGGAGGCAATGTGGATTGGCACAGAGGCCATTTTTCTTCACTTCCTGGATTTCTATAAGCTACCAGTGTGGCAGAACGGCACAGATACGGTAATACATTGTATAGACACATCTATATAACTTTTAAAGGGGTACTCCAGAGTGGGGGCACTTTTGCGCTGGGACTGAGCGGACCTGAGACGTCATGTCTCGGGCCCGCGTCAGACACCCGGAAGCGGCCGGTCCCAGCGCAAAAGTGCCCCCACGCTGGAGTACCCCTTTAATGTACTTTTAATAGAAAACAAGTTTTTCTTATCCGGAGTTCCCCTTTAAGGGCCTTTTGCACGGCCGATTATCAGGCAAGAGCGTTACAATAAACGCACCTGCAGCTAATCGGCAGTGTAAAAGTGGAGGAGAAAAGCTGATAACGGGGAAATGCCTGATCCTCAGCTATTAGCTATTGTCTGTTTAGAGCAGGACTCCAAATTTATCATTATGGGCTGCATATCTTCCTGTGTGAGGCTGATGCCCATAATAGTAAACTGACAACACGGATATACATATATTTGTGCTGTCAGATTTCAGATCACACAGCAATACATACATTACCTAGTATGCTGCTTGTGATCTGGCATCCTCTTCTTCGGCTCTCCCATCCAGGCCCCACCCCCTTCATAATAATTGACAGCCAGAGGAGGTGGAGTCTGAAAACACATTGGCTGGACATGAGAGCCAAAGAAGAGGATGCTGGATAACAAGCAGAGTAATAGGTCATGTATGTACTGCTGATGTGTGATCTGGAAACTGACAGCACGGATATATGTATATCCATGCTGTAAATTTCCATAGCTGCATGAACAATACATGGATTGTTCGTGCAGCCTGACCATAATTTCTCATGCCAGCATTAGTTTGCGGCAGCCTGTGGCTGAGAAGTTGGCTGGTGTAGTTGGATCGGCTGACCCTTACTTTGAATTTGCTAATAAGCAGTAGATCAAAATATAAGATGTGCCATGGGCAATCTTTATCAAAATATAACATATATGTACCACCTTTTTTTCTATGTTTTGTGCAATTATAGGTTTACTTTTAACCTATTTGCAAAGTTTTGAGTAGTATCTTAAAGGGGAACTCCGGATAAGAAAAACTTGTTTTCTATTAAAAGTACATTAAAAGTTATATAGATTTGTCTATACAATGTATTACTGTATCTGTACGGTTCTGCCACACTGGTAGCTAATAGAAATCCAGGAAGTGAAAAAAATGGCCCCTGTGCCAATTCACATTGTCTCCTGCTCTTGCTGCTATCCCGCCCTAGGAGACAAATCTTACATGCCTCTGTCTCACATTGTGTGTGTTTGCTGAGATCAGGCTGATGGTGCAGACAGGGGGCAGGGCGTGATGTCACAGGAGGCTTGGCTGGATCCCCCAATCCCCTGAGTGATCCATCATCTCTAACCGGCCAAAAGCAGCAGCTGCACTAATTTTACTGATTGTAATGGGTGGGGGCTGTGATGATCACATGAGGGAAAGCATTGCATGCTGGGAAATGCCAAACCAGGAAGAGCATAAACACAAAACAGAGCAAAACCCCCCACAACAGATGGATAGTAGTTTCAAAACTGGGATAGACAGGTAAGAAATGTGTTATGCTTCTGTAGAATTTTTATTTTTTTTAACCTCTACCTGCAGTTCCCCTTTAATTTCTAGTTCCTAAATGTATCCCAAATGAGATCATGCTACAGTTCCGGCCAAATAGTTTTTTTTAGGTTTAGTTAAAAATAAACATTTTTGTTATTTAAGTCAAATGGGAATAAAGTTGAAGTTCTTGGTTGTCCTGTGACTTTATCTGCCAAAGTTCCATTTAAAATTCCCAAAAGAAAACCCTTCTTTATCTCCTTTTACTTTCCATGCTATTCCCTTCTCATTGCAGTGGAAAGCTTGCTAAACAGGAAATATGGGACGTGAAGATTTGTTGTATTCTCTACTACTCCTAAGACATCAGGATATTACACTGGATATAAACAAAATGTTTTAATCCCACTAAGCTCTTTACAGTCAATACAGTGGAAGTAAACATGCATGAATTCAGATCCCCTTTTAGCCTAAGTGCATTTATTGACTTCAGCTGACAGTTCTGAAAGCATTACACGTAAGGCTTGACCATGCAGAGTTTTTCCCTGACGTGACAGCATCAGTCAAACACTTTATGAAAATCCAATGAATTAAAATATTATATAGGAGATTATTGACAAATATAAATTAAAATACATTTTATGACATGTGCATTATAGTACACGTATCTACCTCTGCATAGTACCGCTTATGATGCATTACATCTTTGTCTTTCCTTCAAAGTCCTTCTCTAGTCTACAAATATACAGGCCCAGATTTAACAAACTGCATAACATAGAAATTGGTATAACAGCAACCAATCACAGTTTACATCTCTAGTAAATTGAAAGCTGAATTGTAATTGGTTACTATAGACAGTTTACACCAGCTTTTATTTTACAACCTTTGATAAATCTGGGCTTAAAGTGTTGGATATAATTAGGTATATATTTTTCATTAGTTCCATTGAGTAGCAATGATATTTTCCCATGTACTCAACTGAAAGGATTTGTCTGAAATTAGATTTAAAAAGTTAGCATTTTTTCCAGAAGCCCAGTAACCTTTTCCATGGGCTGTCTGCCATTTCATTCACTTGAAAGTGGATTAGCTGTAATACCAGATACAGCCTGGGGTGGCGCAGTTACTGGAAAATTGTGTCTAGAAAGCTCATCTTTTACCATATAAATAAATGGTAAACTTTATGGGTATGTCCAGCACAGCACTTCTTTCCTGTAGAACTCCACTGTGGAGTTCAGGCCTGGTGATTTGTGAATTTTAATATTTAAAGTGGCAACGCATTTCTTGTGGGGTTAAACAGGTGAAATTTAATGGATTTTAATGAATTTACATGATCGCTATCCTGTCATCTGCCATGGGATAAAAGCCTTTTACTCATCCCCCTCCACCGATACACCCAGATGATTTCTGAAGAATCCAACATTTTCAGTTAAGAGGATAATTGACATTGGCAAGTCTTCTAAGCCACAATTTTTCACTAAGCAAGTAGTTTAAATGTTTTATTGATTCTGATTATAACCCATATCTGTCTTTTAGGTCATGGTCAAGACTATTACTAATAAGGACTATACCTTGTACTTTCTACAACTGCCTCTATTGTGGCCTCATACTTTACATTGATTCCTTTGCTTTTATTTTCATAACAACGCACCATGTATCAGGTCCTGCATTCATGGTGATTTGGTATATAACTAATGTTCTCCTTCTGAGGAGTCAGAGAGAGAAAATAGTACTAGTTAGCTGCAGTAACCAATTGACATTTAGTGGTACTTCTCCAACTTTTTGTGCCCTCTCTAATTCACAGAGACACAGGAAATATACTACTAAAGGACCTTTTCCTGATATTAGATGTAATATTATTGCAGCTGCCAGACCTACATAGAAAATATGCCAAGCCAAAACATCATCCAAAACACATTCTGCATACCATCTGCTGGTGTCCACCTAGCTCCTTTTTGTGGTGCTGCATGGACTTTATGACAGACGTCATAAATGGAATCTCAAGGCATCTGTAAACCTAAACTTAGGGCCCTATTACACAGAGCGATAATCGTGCGAATCGGGCTGATTCTGTCGATTATCACTCTGTGTAATAGAAACAACGATCAGCTAATGAAACAATTATTTGCTGATTGTTAGCGTAGGTTTGCACCTAAAACCATTGGTCACCAACCACGCATCGCTAAGTGTAATAGTGATGTGTGGCCGACGATTCCACAAACAGCTGACAGGCCACTCAGGCGCTGCTGTCGGCGAGAAGGGGAGGCTGCGATTACAGGAGAGAAGACTGGGAGCAGGGAGAGGTAAGGTTTCAGGTGTTTGGGCCCTTGCTGCCCGATTATCGGGCAATCTAATAGGTCCAGTAAATGAGCACCAATGTAGCAGATCGGCGCTCGTTTACTAAAATGATTGGGCCGTAGTCGGCCCATGTAATAGAGCCCTCAGACAGTCTTTAAGTCTGTAACAAATGATGGATGGAACTTGACTGGGTAAAGTGGATAGAAGGGCAGGACCTAGACTCTATAGCAGCTTCATAGTCTGCCTCTGTCACAGACCACTGTGTGCCACTCTTTTAGGTCTGCTGCTTACTTCCTATCTCCCTCTACCACTATTGTTGCGAAATGCAGAGGAAGAGGAGGTGATGCCTTTTGTGCTCCTAGTGCGTGCATGACTTTCTGCCTTAAAAAAATGGTGGAAAGGGGGTTCAGACCAGATACCGCCCTCATCAGTGCACCACAACTGTACAATATACAGTTCCCAATGTTTTATCTTTTCCTTGGACTAATAATCTAGACTTACAGGTTTACATATGTCTAATATTATAGTATAAAACTATGATGTGATGATGAATATTACATCTGTACATTTGTAATGCAGCTAGTATTAGAGGTTAGGCTGGAAAATAAAAATATGTATTTTAAGTTTAACTACCATATCCGGCATTCTAGAATATCTTACGCACTAGTAACTAATTAGTTACTGCTGTAATTTTATCTATGTCTTTCTCTTTAACTTTTAATAACAATTGATTTAGAGAAAAATAACGTCACCGTTAGCTCTAGTCCAAGTCATTGAGATTCAGACCAAGATATGTGTTAGAAAAATAAATTATGAAGAGCCATCCAATCTTTTTCAGGTTCTCCAGTGGACAAAGTTCAAAAGTTTTAGGGTTGGGATAATTTTCCAAATAATTTCCCATCAAGAGCATATTTTCTATATACTCATAGTCTGCTTCAGCGTTCTCTTATTTATCTGATGAGATAGAAAGATACGGTGTAGCTTACAGTAATTGAATGTGGCAGAATCTTAAAGGGTGATAATACTGTGTAGATGTAAAGGTGCTTTTCTTGCCAACAGTAAATGAGGAAATTCGCCTTATGGAGAATCTGTTTACATTGGGACATCTGGAGAGCCTCAGACTCTGGCCATCCTCCAGTCCCTAGGATTTATGAGCTGCTTCTGACTACAGAAAATTGCTAAGTTTTCTTCATGATACAGTTTGTACCACTAATTATCTGCTGATATGCTAATGCTACCAAGACTTTTTAACTGGATCTCATTTTGAATGGTTAGGAAGCCAAATTGTCCAGCCATGGAGTCAGAACATGAAAAGTACTTCTAGATAACATTTGAGGAGGATCCGACTTTGGACTTGTTAGTTCCTGATGCTAATCCTTTAACATTAAAAGGTAATTTGGGCTGTAGTGAGCTGTAGAATATTACAATATTACAAAGGATCAATTGCCTATTTAGATACAAGGTATAAACAATATACAGTATTAGAATGTAGTCAGTCAATTCCCCATGTGATTTTTTACTTACCCTTGATTGCCAAAAGTATTTTAAAAATCACTGTAAGTGGTCAGTTCGGCCATTTCAGCATCCCTTATTGGTGAATTGCATTGATTAGAACAGAGCCAAACACTATCCATAAACGGGAGGCATAACTCAATTCATCCAATTTCATCCATACTAGAGCGATAAAGACCAAAGACTAGGTAAGATATTAGGGTTGCTGAAGTCAACATATTCTGCAGCACTATACCATTCAGAGGGTACATACATGGACAGAAATCTAAGATTACACAGATACACATGTAGCCATCAAGTCAAACATGGAAGTGAGGGCCCTGCTTGCAAGAGCCTATAGTCTATGACATACACACATTCCTGAAAGCTCCATATTCTGTTAAGTGCTGAATGTATTCTTTGCCTAAGGGACCATTTACATAGAAAGATTATCTGACAGATTATCTGCCAAAGATTTGAAGCCAAAGCCAGAAACAGACTATAAACAGAGGTCAGGTCATAAAAGCCTGAGATTTCTCCTCTTTACAAATCTATTCCTGGCTTTGGCTTCAAATCTTTGACAGATACTCTGTCAGATAATCTTTCAGTGTAAATGGACCCTTATAGGGAGCAATATAGTGACTGGAACAAGGGGGAGGTATCAGTGTAGCAGTTGGACAGGAAGATGAGCCTTGCCGCTGCATTAGGATTAGACTAGAGGGAAAGAGTTTAGAGAAGGGAGGGCCAATTAGTAAGAAATTGCATTAGTTAAGACGGGAAGAAATTAGAGTGACAATGAGGGTTTTAGCCAATTCAACACTAAGGAAGGGATGGATTTTTAGAGATGTTTCTTAGATGCAAGTGACAAGAACATGAAAGGGTTTGAATGTGGGAAATGAAATACAGATCAGAGTCAAACAATACCCTAAGGCAATGAGCTTGATCTCTAGGGGTTATGGTTGCACCACATACAGTATTTTGTAGGCGTGCGGGGGTGATATCACGGTAGGAAGTATACAGCTGGGTGTCATCTAATAGGAAAAGTGTAGGAGAAAAGGCAAGGAGCCAGGGATGAACCCTGAGGAACCCAAACTGTAAGGGCGAAGATGAAGTGGAGCCAGCAAATGATACACTAAAGGAGCAGTCAGAGAGAAAGGAGGAAAACCAGAAAAGAAACAAGTGCCTGAGGCCAATAGAGTACAGCATATTAAGGAGTAGCTGGTGGTCTATAGTGTCAATTGCTGCAGATAGATCCAGGAGAATTAGAAGAGGGTTGTGGCCTTTGGATTTGGCAGCGAGAAGATCATTAGATACTCCAGTTAGGGCAATTTCTGTCAAGTGAACAATACAGAAACCAAACTGAAGGGGGTCAAAAAGAGAGTTTTCAGAGAGATAGTGGGTTAGGCAAGAGTAGAACAGACGTTTCAAGACAGGAATGTCAGAAGGTTGAAACCAAGGAAGCCAGGTAGAGATGTGGTCAAGAAAGTGTTGAGGTGTGCCAGGTGGTACATGGCAGCGACTATCAGGGAAAATGGCTGGAAAAGTTTTATGGTGTGAACCCTGAAAAGAGAGGGTACAGGAAGAATGACCTGCAGTCTGAGGAGAGAAGTTCACTCACTTATCCACCATGCCTGTTTCTAGGTCTAGGAATATGTGAAAATTGTAGGCCACTATAGGTCAGAGCAGTGGGTGAGGCTGTGTCAGACTTCAGTACACTCAACTGTACGGCTTCAGTGGGACTGCTGCACCCTGGTTCCATGGAGCATCACCTACATTTGTGTCTGTGCTCCACATTGACTCCTAGTATGATGGTGGTGGTGGATTGTGTGAAACTGCCTCCACATCCCAGCTAGACTCGATAGACTCACAGTAGCTGGTCAGTAGCGGAAAGGGCCATGGTTGGCATATGCTCATCCCCCTCCTCAGACCATCCCAAAGAAACTTGTGCACAGCCGTACTCCAGGTAATCACCTCACTCATGAGCACCTGTACCATGTTGCCAACCTGCTGCATACACTTCTTGGTGAGTTACAAGTTTTGGCACCTGCTTGCATGGATATGTGCTTTCATATATTTGTTCTTACGACTATCTGCTTGTGAGACAGTTCACTTGTGCACACCAGGGAGCGAAGTCTAAGGGACTGTTGGTCTTCCCTTGAGCCCGCCACAAGGCTGCTGTGACAGGTGGCCCCAAGGTTGTTACCCCTAGCTTGGCTTGCTGATAGTGGTGGAAGTGCTGTAGGCAGGACAGCCGGCATTAATGCAGTAGGACTCATGGCTAGGAACCACGGGCGGGAATCACAGGCAGGAAAGCTGGGACCGCAATGCTAAGGTAGCATATGCAGAGGCTCCAATGGTGGGGTCAGGATAGGGGCAGGAATTTGTAGGGAAGTGCTTGGTGCATACAGCCAATTAAGGGTGTACTGCCCCTTTAAATTTCTGAGCAGGTGTGTGTGCACCTTAGGAGGCAGGGACGTGTATGCTGGCAATGAAGGGAGCGAGCAGGAGTGTAAAGAGGTAAAGTGTCCTATGGGCTGAACGGGAGGTGGCGCCGGGAACCAGCGTCAGCGCTTGCAGGGAGCCGAGGAAGCTGTGGAGCACGAAACACCACAGCAGACATTACAGTACCTCACTTTTGGCTTTTCTTTTTTTGTCTTCAAGAATCCCTGGTTTAGCTCCCGATCAAGAATGTTGGCTTCAGGCTCACAGGACATCTCTTCAGGATCAAAACCCTTCCAGTCAACCAAAAAAACCCATCTCCCTTTAACTGTCTTCATAGCCAGGATTTTTTGACAGTGTAGACATGAGAGGAGACTGCTTTTGGAAGAGAAGAGATGGACTTCCTAGACAAGTGGTTTAGGATCACTGGCTTTAGGAGGGAGACATAGAATACATAGAATTCAGGATCTGCATTGTGGAATGCAGATGGAGTTTGTTGGCAACTGCATGTGTTTCAGCACCGCAAATGGTCCACGAAACCATGGGCTCAACTTGTAACTTGGGATCTTCAGTTGCACATATTTGGCAGACAACAAGACTTTGTCACAGGGAGCAAAGGATATGGCAGTTTTCCTCTTCTTGTGTGCTTGGGACTTCATCCGACCATGCATGCGTCAGGAATTGGCATGCAAAGTCCATGACCAGTTCATCCACGGCAGGTATCTTGAAGGATGTAGACAGAGGACAAGGGTGCCATCAGTAGACAACTGACCTGGAGTTGGGAACATATAGCACGCCATAACATAAATACAAATAGGGGTTTCCTTTCTGAAGTCATATGTTGTGGCAGCCCATGCAATCGGAAGATATGCTGGGGAAAGTCACCATCCTAGAAGTTGACATCCTTGAATAGACACGGCCACTGGTAATGGTGGAAGATCAGCTGCCCTGCTTTCTGGATTCTGGGATGCCCGGCCATCAAAAAAGCATGCCCCCCATTTCAGTATTCTTCTTCTAAGCGCTGGATGCACATAGGTCATGCCAGGAAGGGCACTCTGCAGAATTAAAGCTGCTACAGGAACCAAGCGTTCAGGAGGAATGATGTGATGAGGAATGTCTTCTTGCCGAAGAACATGAGATGCCCTTGAGAGACTATTGGCTTTTACATTCTTCTTGGCTGGTCGAAAGTGGATGACGATGTTAAATCTGGAGAAAAAAGGGACAATCTGGCTTGCCTGGGATTAAGACCTTGAGCCATTTGAAGATGAAGAAGGTTTAAATGGTCCATATAGATGTTTAATGGATAAGTTCACCCCTTCCAGGAGGTTACATCACTCTTCCAGAGCCAACTTATTCCCTAGTATCTCACGATCTATGGTTGTATGGTTGTAAGACATTAAAGTGAAGTTGCTGTCTAGATGGAGCTGAGACCATGACCAGCAAGGACAAGCATCGAGTGGATGCGTTCATACATAAGGAGTCCTCTCCTACACGGCCTAGGTGTGAGAATTTACTGGAAGCTGAGGGCAGTTCAGGCGGAAGTGATGGGGGCTGGCACAGTATAGGCACAAATTCTGCTCCCGAAGGTGAGTTCTAACCTCTTGATTAAGGCATTCTCTCTTCACCTGCAGGGGTTCCTTAGTCGTTTGCTTGAGCAAAGAAGAGGACGGCTTCTGGAATGCCAGTGTGAGCCGGAGGGTGGATCAACTTTTGCTCCTAGTGGACCTTTTACTCTCAGAGAACTGAACGCCAATCTGAGTAGCCAGATGGATCACGTTGTTCAAGGAGGATTGGCGGTCCCAGCTGGAAAGCACTTCGACTAGAACCTTCTTGAAGGTGACGACTAGGGCAGCATAATTCCGTTCAAGCTCTGTGGCCAGCATGCAGAACAGTACAGCGTACTCCACGACAGAAGAGTTTCCTTGTCACAAGTTGTGGAGGGTGGTCTCTGCAGAAGATGCTTGTGCTGGCTCCTCGAACACGCACCAGAACACGCACCTTGGAACATTCTGTGGAGAATTATTGACCATGAGCTCGATGAGCATGGTACACTGGGAGAGAAAGCCCCTGCATCATACTTGAACAGCAGTGCGAAACGTAGATTTGGTCTTAGGGGAGACGCAGGTGGGACCTGTTGAACCATAAGAAGCTGCTGCAACATGGCGGACAACTGCTGCATCTGTTGCAACTGCTGTGCTATCTGCTGCTTCTGCTGGGTGACCACTCTGGAGATCTTGCGGATGTCTTGCACTTTGCCAGGATCCATGGTTGAAACCTACTGTAATCACTGGAGGCATGGATCCACTGAACTGCCTTTAGCAATGACTTAAGTCACACCAGCTGGAGGAGTCTAAGGGGCCGCTGGCCCTCACCAGAGCCCGCTACTAGACAGGATGGACTTGCTGTGGCAGGCAACCCCAAGGATGCTACCCCTGGCTTGGCTTGCTAGTGGTGGCAGGCGAGGTGCAGCTGGAGTCATGTAGGCAGGACAGCAGACAGGAATGCAGCGGGACTCATGCTAAGGAATCACAGGCAGAAAAGCTGGAACTGCATTGCTAAGGTAGCATATGCAGAGGCGGGGTCAAGATGGGCAGGAATTTTTAGGGAAATGCTTGGTGCATACAGCCAAATAAGGGGTGTTCTGCCACTGTCACTGAGCAGGTGTGTGTTGTAGGAGGCAGGGACATAAGCACTGGTGACAGAGAGACGACGAGACACCCTGCTGGACCGTAGGGGAGGCGGCGCTGGGCCCCAGCCTGTGGGCTCCGGCGTCAACGTTTGCAAGAGAGCCGAGGGAGTGAGTGCAGTGGATGTTTGTTATTTTGAATTTGGATTGCAACTTGTAAAGAAAAACACTTCTAGATGTATTTTTCAAGCTGCCAAACAACATTTTACCCATAGGTAAGATAATTGCACCCATGTATTACTTTATCAGGGTTTCTTTTTAAAAATCTTTCTCATTTTAGTGCAGTTTCATCACATAAACACATCACTCATTCTTGTTATACATAAATATTTTAATGCTATACAGAACTAAACATTCAAAACAAGAGTCCGTGGAGCCTCAGTTACGAGTCTCAAAACACGGGATAGCCAGATATCTCTAGCCTGTTGCCAACGGGGTGCCTCCATGATGGGGAGAGCACCACACCACCCTGATAAATAACCCCTTAAGTCCCACTCGGTTGCGAGTATTGGAACATAGCCAGGGAAACAACAGGGTGGCCCCTTTTGTCAATGTCTAACTCAAGGTGCGAGTATTGCGATCATGACAAGGGCTTGCAAAGGCAGGCTTCCACCCACAGACAGCCGTTTCGGGGTTTTTGCCCCTCGTCAGTGTGGGGTAGGATTCTGGCTAGTTGGGGCAATGAAAAATCAACCAACAAAACACAGTAATCACTGAACTCAAGGAGAACAGCGAAAAAAATTCCAATGAAGTACTCAATCAAGAGTCTCCACTGATGCCCCCAAAAATTTAAATATGCAAAACAAGAGTCCGTGGAGCCTCAGTTACGAGTCTCAAAACACGGGATAGCCAGATATCTCTAGCCTGTTGCCAACGGGGTGCCTCCATGATGGGGAGAGCACCACACCACCCTGATAAATAACCCCTTAAGTCCCACTCGGTTGCGAGTATTGGAACATAGCCAGGGAAACAACAGGGTGGCCCCTTTTGTCAATGTCTAACTCAAGGTGCGAGTATTGCGATCATGACAAGGGCTTGCAAAGGCAGGCTTCCACCCACAGACAGCCGTTTCGGGGTTTTTGCCCCTCGTCAGTGTGGGGTAGGATTCTGGCTAGTTGGGGCAATGAAAAATCAACCAACAAAACACAGTAATCACTGAACTCAAGGAGAACAGCGAAAAAAATTCCAATGAAGTACTCAATCAAGAGTCTCCACTGATGCCCCCAAAAATTTAAATATGCAAAACAAGAGTCCGTGGAGCCTCAGTTACGAGTCTCAAAACACGGGATAGCCAGATATCTCTAGCCTGTTGCCAACGGGGTGCCTCCATGATGGGGAGAGCACCACACCACCCTGATAAATAACCCCTTAAGTCCCACTCGGTTGCGAGTATTGGAACATAGCCAGGGAAACAACAGGGTGGCCCCTTTTGTCAATGTCTAACTCAAGGTGCGAGTATTGCGATCATGACAAGGGCTTGCAAAGGCAGGCTTCCACCCACAGACAGCCGTTTCGGGGTTTTTGCCCCTCGTCAGTGTGGGGTAGGATTCTGGCTAGTTGGGGCAATGAAAAATCAACCAACAAAACACAGTAATCACTGAACTCAAGGAGAACAGCGAAAAAAATTCCAATGAAGTACTCAATCAAGAGTCTCCACTGATGCCCCCAAAAATTTAAATATGCAAAACAAGAGTCCGTGGAGCCTCAGTTACGAGTCTCAAAACACGGGATAGCCAGATATCTCTAGCCTGTTGCCAACGGGGTGCCTCCATGATGGGGAGAGCACCACACCACCCTGATAAATAACCCCTTAAGTCCCACTCGGTTGCGAGTATTGGAACATAGCCAGGGAAACAACAGGGTGGCCCCTTTTGTCAATGTCTAACTCAAGGTGCGAGTATTGCGATCATGACAAGGGCTTGCAAAGGCAGGCTTCCACCCACAGACAGCCGTTTCGGGGTTTTTGCCCCTCGTCAGTGTGGGGTAGGATTCTGGCTAGTTGGGGCAATGAAAAATCAACCAACAAAACACAGTAATCACTGAACTCAAGGAGAACAGCGAAAAAAATTCCAATGAAGTACTCAATCAAGAGTCTCCACTGATGCCCCCAAAAATTTAAATATGCAAAACAAGAGTCCGTGGAGCCTCAGTTACGAGTCTCAAAACACGGGATAGCCAGATATCTCTAGCCTGTTGCCAACGGGGTGCCTCCATGATGGGGAGAGCACCACACCACCCTGATAAATAACCCCTTAAGTCCCACTCGGTTGCGAGTATTGGAACATAGCCAGGGAAACAACAGGGTGGCCCCTTTTGTCAATGTCTAACTCAAGGTGCGAGTATTGCGATCATGACAAGGGCTTGCAAAGGCAGGCTTCCACCCACAGACAGCCGTTTCGGGGTTTTTGCCCCTCGTCAGTGTGGGGTAGGATTCTGGCTAGTTGGGGCAATGAAAAATCAACCAACAAAACACAGTAATCACTGAACTCAAGGAGAACAGCGAAAAAAATTCCAATGAAGTACTCAATCAAGAGTCTCCACTGATGCCCCCAAAAATTTAAATATGCAAAACAAGAGTCCGTGGAGCCTCAGTTACGAGTCTCAAAACACGGGATAGCCAGATATCTCTAGCCTGTTGCCAACGGGGTGCCTCCATGATGGGGAGAGCACCACACCACCCTGATAAATAACCCCTTAAGTCCCACTCGGTTGCGAGTATTGGAACATAGCCAGGGAAACAACAGGGTGGCCCCTTTTGTCAATGTCTAACTCAAGGTGCGAGTATTGCGATCATGACAAGGGCTTGCAAAGGCAGGCTTCCACCCACAGACAGCCGTTTCGGGGTTTTTGCCCCTCGTCAGTGTGGGGTAGGATTCTGGCTAGTTGGGGCAATGAAAAATCAACCAACAAAACACAGTAATCACTGAACTCAAGGAGAACAGCGAAAAAAATTCCAATGAAGTACTCAATCAAGAGTCTCCACTGATGCCCCCAAAAATTTAAATATGCAAAACAAGAGTCCGTGGAGCCTCAGTTACGAGTCTCAAAACACGGGATAGCCAGATATCTCTAGCCTGTTGCCAACGGGGTGCCTCCATGATGGGGAGAGCACCACACCACCCTGATAAATAACCCCTTAAGTCCCACTCGGTTGCGAGTATTGGAACATAGCCAGGGAAACAACAGGGTGGCCCCTTTTGTCAATGTCTAACTCAAGGTGCGAGTATTGCGATCATGACAAGGGCTTGCAAAGGCAGGCTTCCACCCACAGACAGCCGTTTCGGGGTTTTTGCCCCTCGTCAGTGTGGGGTAGGATTCTGGCTAGTTGGGGCAATGAAAAATCAACCAACAAAACACAGTAATCACTGAACTCAAGGAGAACAGCGAAAAAAATTCCAATGAAGTACTCAATCAAGAGTCTCCACTGATGCCCCCAAAAATTTAAATATGCAAAACAAGAGTCCGTGGAGCCTCAGTTACGAGTCTCAAAACACGGGATAGCCAGATATCTCTAGCCTGTTGCCAACGGGGTGCCTCCATGATGGGGAGAGCACCACACCACCCTGATAAATAACCCCTTAAGTCCCACTCGGTTGCGAGTATTGGAACATAGCCAGGGAAACAACAGGGTGGCCCCTTTTGTCAATGTCTAACTCAAGGTGCGAGTATTGCGATCATGACAAGGGCTTGCAAAGGCAGGCTTCCACCCACAGACAGCCGTTTCGGGGTTTTTGCCCCTCGTCAGTGTGGGGTAGGATTCTGGCTAGTTGGGGCAATGAAAAATCAACCAACAAAACACAGTAATCACTGAACTCAAGGAGAACAGCGAAAAAAATTCCAATGAAGTACTCAATCAAGAGTCTCCACTGATGCCCCCAAAAATTTAAATATGCAAAACAAGAGTCCGTGGAGCCTCAGTTACGAGTCTCAAAACACGGGATAGCCAGATATCTCTAGCCTGTTGCCAACGGGGTGCCTCCATGATGGGGAGAGCACCACACCACCCTGATAAATAACCCCTTAAGTCCCACTCGGTTGCGAGTATTGGAACATAGCCAGGGAAACAACAGGGTGGCCCCTTTTGTCAATGTCTAACTCAAGGTGCGAGTATTGCGATCATGACAAGGGCTTGCAAAGGCAGGCTTCCACCCACAGACAGCCGTTTCGGGGTTTTTGCCCCTCGTCAGTGTGGGGTAGGATTCTGGCTAGTTGGGGCAATGAAAAATCAACCAACAAAACACAGTAATCACTGAACTCAAGGAGAACAGCGAAAAAAATTCCAATGAAGTACTCAATCAAGAGTCTCCACTGATGCCCCCAAAAATTTAAATATGCAAAACAAGAGTCCGTGGAGCCTCAGTTACGAGTCTCAAAACACGGGATAGCCAGATATCTCTAGCCTGTTGCCAACGGGGTGCCTCCATGATGGGGAGAGCACCACACCACCCTGATAAATAACCCCTTAAGTCCCACTCGGTTGCGAGTATTGGAACATAGCCAGGGAAACAACAGGGTGGCCTATACAGAACTAAACGTCAGAAGTTCTTTTTATAAACAATACTATGCAAATGTCATTACCCGATATCCCCAATAATGGCTCTCTACATATCTGAAGCTATAAACAATTTGATGTTCTGAAGGAAATATGTTAATCTTGTTCTTTGGAGACTTAATTTCTTCACCTCCTACAAAGCTCGTTTACTTGCAGTAGCAGACAGTAGTCTGGGCATAGTGTCTAGCTTGCACAAATTCTTCTCTTTCTGCTTCCTCAATTACAATAGTCATCACTATTAATGGGAGCTTATGGAGAACTTAATGCCACCTTTAAAATTACATATACTGGGTATTTATTATTTGCAGAGTTGACATTTGGTCTAACTGTAGAAGCCCCCTAGTGTATTTTTGGGTGGTTCATCTTATTTTTTAAATTGTTGCACAGATTATGAATTAGACACAACTTTACAACTGCACAAATACAAAAGTCTGCTGTGAATTCTAAAGGCTGATGGCAGAAAAAAAATGCTAATTTGTTGAATAAAATTGTTGCAATTCATAGATTTGGCTTTAGCTCCTATGTCTAACTAAATATGTGGTGTTGTTTTCAAAATTTCTTTGTCATGCTGACAATGCTGACAAAAAAAAATGTGCAGGACATTTTAATTCCTCCAGATGTATTTGACTACTGAGGTTATCTTTAGAGGTGTTTTACACATGAGAAAACTTAGACAAAAAAGGTTATACTTTTTGAGTTGTATAAAATGCTTAAAAAGATTAACGTGCAAAAAATTCAGGACCAAATATACAAAAATATATCCTTTTATTGAAATACATCAGAATTATACAAGAAATTATACATAAATATTAAAAGAGTTACATGTGAAGTAGTTTAAACAATATACAGATGCCCTGAAAGATGGGTGGAGGTAAATTAAAGCTATACAATAGATCCCCTAGAGACTAGATGGATGTAGTAAGAGCAATTTGCACACAATAGTACTGGGCATGCTACACATACACACATATAGTTGTGCTATAAAAGCACCCATCTACCATGTCCTTAGTACAATGGCCACCGCGCCACACACCCGACATGCATCTAGTGACTTGCTTTATCGAGGGGGATGTGTTAAACTGGAGTATCTCATAGCGTCCAATGTAACCGTATTCTAGTTTGCAGTATGCTATCTAGGTTGTTATGGCCCTGAGTAATGTAGCAGATCAATGTCATCTTGGCACATTTTTATGTATTTTGGATCTGGCATGTGAGGTTAATACAGTCCCAAGCTATGTACAATTGTATGGGACATATCATAATGAGTTATTTACATCATATGGCATTATCCATTATCCTACTCATAGATTAAGAAAACATTCCTTATTAATTGACTGCATATTGTATCTGTACATTGGTTGTCATTTCTTTTATGCACTCTACGAATGTTTATGTACTATACACATATATATTCATGTATTTCGAACACTTTTGCTCTTTATGATTGTATAAATTAATAATCAATTGCATATATAATAGATGTATGGTAAATTACACATATACCTGGTATGTCTATAAACTGATTGCTTAAACATGGATCCCAATGAAAATGTTCGGAGTAAATCGTTGCACCACACTAGATGCAATTTGTTTTCTACAATGAAAATACTACTTTTGGGATAGACTATGGCAGGTGTGCTATGGTCCTTTATGTATACTTAAAGTGCATTCTTTAATCTAATCCTCTCTCTGCTGGCACCCAATTTTTTTTTAAAGAGATTAGGTAGATGTGCTGCTTTCCTATGTACATAGATTGCACACAATAGGAGGTAGGAGGTCCTTGCACAGACTCTTCAGTATGTATGGGGCGCCCAGATTAAAGCTTAGAAGGCTGTTTATTGGGTACAGTTTTCTATCATCATTCTTTGTTGGGTAAGATTAAGATGGGATAATAGTGCCTCCCTTTTGGTTCAAGGTTGTAACCTTATGTGGAGGGGAGAAGTGGAGAGACCTATGTGAAGTTATTTCAGAACTGTATTATAATTTTTTTGCGTTCATGGATACCCTTTATAATATCTGTTGTGTGTGTAGGTCTTTGCTTGTGACTTCCAATTCTGACTTTTGGCTATGTGTTTGACCTTGTCTCTAGTTTGCTTATTGGTAGCGCTGCCATTTCTACCTTCAGCTTTAATTTCTGACACGACCTCTACCTTTGTCTGCTAACTGTTGTAATGTAGTTATCACTGCTTGGCATCTACTGACAGGTTAGACCGGGACATTACTCATGTAGCAGCAATCCATTAAAAATTTAAATGTTTCTTATCCTACCTTTAATTTGTCTGCCAAACTGTGTATAACATTAAAATAAGTGCTAAATGAATTAATGATATTACTTAACCAGAGTTTGTTGCAGCCAGAAAAAGTACCGTGCAACTTACAGCCACTTTTGTGGAAACTGTCAACCCAAATGTCCCTTACCAACAAATAGGGGGCACTTCACCGCCTGTGCTTGTCCCATTGTATAGAGCAGTATTTCTCAACTCCAGTCCTCAAGACCCGCCAACAGGTCATGTTTTGAGGATTTCATAGGTGATATAATTATAGTCAGTGCACCAGAACCAGCTGTTGGTTGTATGGAATATCCGCAAAACATGACCTGTTGGTGGGTCTTGAGCACTGGAGTTGAGAAACACTGGTATAGAGGGACGGTCAATATGGAACCCTTTTATGTAGGCTCTTTTTTTAAAGCAAAAATCACAGTGTCTTTTGCTCCACTGTAGTAAACCAGCTCAGTCCATAACAAAATATTCCTCCTGGATGCTACGGAGGGAATATTTTCTTATACACTCTCTGTAAGTAATTAATATTACAGCTACATAAACAGAGCATTGAAGCATAACTAAACCAGGATACTGTTATATATATATTATTCAAGAGTAAATGTCAGGCTAAATGGAAGTATACCAAATGTAGTCACAGTCTGATGGAAAAAACAATATTATATCAACTATTTTACATTTTAGAACATTTTAGCTGTAGACTGTGTAAATGCTTTCACATTTCGTGCCTGCAATGTACAAATCCAACAATTACTTTTATATAAGGTGAACTTTTCCTTTATAAATGTGTGCTTAATATTCAATATGAACCTTAAATATCTATCTTCATAAGCACACTTTGAGTGATTTAACAACTATTCATAGCTCAGGAAGTAATGGAAATTGTCATTATGGTCGTAATGATTACAGTGCACAATAGCGGGCTTGTAATGTGTTTGCTTATACACTATTGTCTTTAAATGTTATGTTTTATTATTTGTTACCATATTAACCTCTTCATGACCAAGGTAATTGGTGCCCAGATGTCCAGGCCAAAATAATGCAATGTTTCTCCCCGCCTTCTAAGAGCCATAGCTCTTTTATTTTTTCACCTATAAGGCTGGTTGGGGTGTCATTTTTTGTGCCATGATCTCTAGTTTTTATTTATCATATTGGTGTAAAAGAAAAATTTTGATTTTGAAGATATTTTTTTCCTGATATATAATTTTACAAGTCAGCAATACTGGTGTGTTTTTTTCCCGTTTACGCCGTTCACCGTGAACGATACTGTTATATTTTAATAGATGTGACAATTCCGCACTCTACAATATGTAATATGTTTATTTAATTTTTATAACGGGCAAGGAGGTACTTTCAACTTTTATTGGGGGAGTTTATAAGGTTTTTTTTTTTTTCAAATTTTTTTTTTTTTAAATTTAAATTACACTTTCTATTTTTTTTACACTTTGATTTCACTGTAAAACATGCAAATATTAGATTGCATATAATGATCTATGCTATGCCATAGATCAGTGTTATCGGCGATCTGACTGAGAGCAGACTCTGTACACAGACCACCCATCTGACAGGACGGAAGTAAGTGGCTTACCCTCGCCCGTCGGTACGAGTGATAAGGACCCAATCACAATCGGTCAGTAACAGATTCTTAACCTGTCACTGACTTCCTTAAAGGGGTACACCGGTGGGGGGGCTTTTTTTTCGATCTGGCCGGGGAGGAGGTGGCTGAGGGCAGCGATGTCCACTCACCTCCCCGATTCCAGCGGCGGGCCCCATATCGCGGTGCTCCGGTCCCAGCTGCCCGTCTGCTTCCTAGTCCCTGACGCCGGCTTGAGATGTCACGTTTCAAGTCTGCTCAGCCAGTCAGTGATGGAGGCTGGAACCGGGGAGGTGAGTGGATGTCGCTGCCCTCAGCCACCTCCTCCGCGTACCCCTTTAAACTCTGCGATTGCTATAGATTGTGGCGTTTAAGGGGTTAATGACAGGCAGCAGCAGGATTGCAGCTGCCTGTCATTATCTCCGGCCCCAGACACACTGATGTGTGTGCACGGCCCCACACACATCTAAAGCCCCTGAAGTCAGGAACTTTTATATACACTCCTGCTGCATGGGACACCGCGAAGGAGTTAAAGCACTGGAAAAGTATTTGCCCCCTTCCAGATGCTTTTTGTTTCACAAGGGGTACAGGAGAAAAAAACATTTAAATTTGTAGTGCATTAAACTGCAATACCAAATATGTGGCCCTAAACTGCTGTTTGGGTGAATGGCAGGGACTATTTGACCCAGAAGGGACTATTTGACTATTGGAGAGCAGATTGTAGTGGAATAGATTTTTGTTTGGCTCATTTGCAGTGCCCCTGTGGAACCAATCAATTGGTCCTTCTCAACAAGTCACCCAAATATGAAAACAGATTTATTAAAACATTTAGTAAGCATTTTCACAAACTTGCGCACATCTCTTAATAAATCAGGCAGTGATCCATTTTAATAGCGGCATTTGATTAGCGGTGGCGACTGAACTTGGATAAATCTCTAAGGTTGTGTGGAAAACATGGATACAGCCAATGACTATATCCATGTTTACCACATAGCCTTAGGGCTTTATCCAAGTTCAGCAGCCACCGCTAATCAAATGCCGAAAGTTCGGGTTCCGATCGACTCAAGCATGCTCGAGGTTCGCTCATCTCTATTCATGTCTATGCCACACAAGGCAGATACTTTATAATTTGTTAATTAGCTTCTCCCACTTAGATAAGTGCCATATATGAGGACATTAACCCTTTCACGACCATGGGTCATTGATGCATCAATGCCCAGGTCATTTTAAGACATTAGCTTATGGGGTCATAATGATCCCATAAGCTAATGTCTTTATGTCTGCCCCCTCTGCTCTGTCCCCTGCCGCTGTTACAATCTTGTTACAGAGGCAGGGTAGAGAGGGGAGGGGGCAGAGCTCACGGGCGCCCAGCCTTCCCTCTCCCTGCCGTCCTCAGTAGCCAGGAAACGGAAGCATGAGGCTTCCGGTTTCCATGGCTACCATTGGGGCTCTGTGATGACTTCGCAGAGCCCCGATGGACAGCGGACAGAGAATTCTCCCTCTGTAGAGGGAGAATTCTCTGTCAGAAGCCCTATAGATGCTGCATTCGTGCTGAGAGTTGCGTCGGGTCTCCAGCTATCACTGATAGCCGGGACCCTCCGTGGCTCCTGCGCCTGTGTCATCCTGCGCCATAAATAACGTCGCTGTAGCATTAGGCATAGGCTTCAGCGACGGTAATTTACAGTGCAGCGACAGGAGGGGGTTAAAGGGGATAGCTAAAGGAGATAAAGGGGACATTAAAGAAAATAGCTAAAAAGAGAATTTCAAAATTATTTACAGAATATTCTTTGTGTCTACATGTTGCGCTTAGTTGTTATAGTTGCCTGGTTTTATTTGGCACAGTTTCAGAACTTTGCAATACGATACCACACATTAAGAACGCAAAAGCACAAGCCTATGTTCAATGAGAAAAGGAGAAACATATTTGGTTGAGTCCCCAGTGCAATGTGGTTTTTATGAGCGCTGGAGGTGAAATCATTACAGCTTTCAGCGAGCATAAAGAGGAATCTGGTGCTCAGAATCAATAGCTCAGACAACATCTAATTCTTCTCCGAGCTGGGCCAGGAAGAGGATGTGTGTGAGGACTGTTCCAGCTTTTAGACTGCAGGTGCTTGTTGTCACTCCATTTTTTATCTTTATTGCTTACAAACTGCTGTGGGCTATACTTATGACTCTTAGGCCAACATTATAGCTCATTACAGTAAGACAAGAGTCAAGAACATTTAACCTCTAAGTACATTACTATCAGTATTAAATATGATTCCAAAGATACATTTAAAGAGATATTATATATTGGCATATAATTTACACATATAAAATATAAACGTTTTTTTTCCCTTTCTATTTAAGAAAGAGATAAGGCTGTGTAATGGGCACCAGGTGTGGACTGTGCTACTGAACCAGGAGGGGTCTAAAGGTACCTATACGCATTGAATAATTGTCCGACAATCAAACTAGCGGCAGGTTCGAATTACAGGTTGTTTCTTTTATTCCAAACTGGGGACAATGCATATTTTGTTCTATTGTTGTTGTTTTTTTTATAAATATAGGGAAATAATACCATTTGTCGCTACAATTTCCGTTTAGATCCTTTAAATAGGTGGCTAGAGTCTGACATAATATATGAGCTTTTGTTGCATCATGGCTGAATTTAATTGGAGACACAGAGAGATAGTCAGTTATTATAATTCTGTAAAAGTAAAATAATTTTGTAATATTGTGCCAAATGGCAAAACATAGGTAACCTCACAGAGACCCATGATACAACCTCTTTCAAAAGGCTCTGTAATGTGCACAGACTGGACCATCTTTCTGGGCTCACTTTAAATATATTAAAAACATTGGTGGGGTAAATAAATGAATAGATAAATGAATGAGCACATGAATGGATACTTTGTTCTGTGCCCAGTCGTGCTATGTTCACACTGTCCTATGTTTAAGCTTTAACCAGATATTCACCTTAAAGGGACTACATAAATCCCCAGCTTTATTAAGCTGATAGTACAGAATAATAGTACACATTACTGTGATCTCATTGTTACTTTTAGCATGTACATCTACACCGTACTCCAGTTAACTTTAATTCATTAATTCCAGTTAATTTTAATTCATTATTCAAATTAGTTGTTGATGCACCAACATGTCTGCCTGCCCACTCATCAATACTGAGCTGCCCCTCAAAACCGACATAAACTAGAGGCACACAGTGCAGTAAGTCCACTAGTACAGGATTTCAAATTGGCCTCTAGTTTACATCCCTGTTAAGGAGTGGCTCAGTATTGTGGTACTGTACTGTGATGCTATAGTAATAGCCCCCAACCTACTGATAGATTTCCTTTAAAGTAATGACTAAGGAATTGTGGAGGATTAAGAAGAAAGGGTTACCAGTCTTTATTTTTGAGTGTAGGCACAAAATGTAGTGACTTTTCCACAATCTGCATTGCTCCTGCCACGAGTGGGGCTTACAGCTGAGGGCTTTTGTGTGTGAAGTGGGTGTGGCAATCCCATATGCCAAATTTGCTGTGATTTATGCCTTCTAGTTAAAATCTATTTTAGCTGACGTGCACTTCTCAGAATATCTGGCATGGATGGTAGTGGGGGATTTCAGTTTGGACTGGTGTATGGTCAAGCCGGTCTTCATAGTTTCCTCCAATAGTGTATAAAATATTTACAATAAAATATGAAATATCAAAAATATTGAATTAAATATTAAAATATAAAATTTTGTTAAAGTGGGTTAGTTGACACAAAAGAGGACAGTTCTCTGAATAAAGTAAAAAGGAGGTTCGGGATAGGAGATTTAAAGGTGTTGTACGGCGGTATATTGCTGCTGGTGCATATAAAACAATAAACATGTTATCCTTAGCTGTCCCCACTCCCTGTGGTGTCGCAGGTTTCCCCCACTGACCGCAGAGTCGACTGTCCCTTCTCAGTTGGTGATTGGCTGAGTGGTCTGTCACTCCCGAGATGAGTTTGGTTCAGGAGAAGAGGCTCTTGGGTCAGCGGGGGACACAGAGGGAGTGCGGACAGGTAAGGATAACATGTTTATTGTTTTATATGCACCAGCAGCAATATATTAAAAAAGGCCAACCACCAGACAAGGTCTTTAACAATGGTAATGGTAATTTAAGAACTAATCGCTATATAGTGGAGCAAGTCACCTCTTGTACAGGGAACTGAACATATTCATTTACACTAGCTATAAATAAATAGTTAGAGGCTGGGTTAGAAAGGCTTATAGAAGGTTGATTAGGTTTTAGGGACAGATAGAGGTTAATGTTAGGGTAGTAGTGGAAAACTTAGGAGTCAGATGTGAAGAGGTATCAGTTGATGTAACACTTTAAACTGACAACATGGTACTTTCAAGCGGATCTTAAAGGTGTGTTAGGTAACCTCAAGATTAGTCAATCCACTTGATTCACACTCATGCTTGTTTTAAGGGGACTATGACGTTTTTGGGGACATGCGATCTATCCACTGTCTACATTCACTACTTACTTTCTCTTACCTATTCTTAGTTTTTTAGTGTCATAACTGACTACTAGGCAGGTCAAAGCCAGTCATACAATTTTATAACTGATTTAGACTGGACTATGTTAGTGTTTGTGTTTATGTTCATGGTTTTGGTTTATGTCACCTGTTCTTCATTGGTATACTAGTACATGAATAAGTCTGTATCACTTATAAAGTCATGATCCGAGTAGATCCATTGTTCAACCACGTGATAACCTCATTTCTGAACTTGACCATACAAGGACTACTAAATTCATATGGATACTCTTTCTTACTTCTGTTTGCAAACCTTGCTAAATGATGGCTTGATGTATAACCCTGCATTTTGGAGCACTATTTTGTATCTTTTATATCTTTTGTATCGTACTGCAATATTGTACTTCTCTAGCAAAATTTGAATATAATATGGTTTTAAAAAATAAATGTGAGGGTAGTAGTGTAAACTGTCTTGCTGTAAATTGCTCCTGTCCTGTCAGTTTGTGTGTCAGCAAATGCTGTCCACTGCTCTCCTGGGTGAAGAGATACATAACAGAAACAATAACTGTCCAAAGGCTGCATAACAGAGGCTATCTGTGGATGTAGAGGTAGGTTCCGGAGATAGGGCTGCAACTATGGAAGAAGGTAAGATGGCGTCGACCGCTTGAGAAAATTCCTGGCTTGTAGGAGGAGCTGGTGTGGTGGAAATGACTGCTGCTGGGGTGGTTTCTGCTCCTGGTAGGTGGCTCTCACATCATGGTGTCAGGCCTTCATTTATGTGTCAACCAGGGCTTGGTAGAGGGGATAATCTTTGCCCCATTTCTTTGATTTTTTAGGGACTGAGGAAGGCGGCAACACATCTGGCTAGGTTATTGCTGCAGTCCACCATCCATGAGGCCCTTGCATAGAGGTGTACTCCTACTGTAGCTCTTCATTGGGTGCAAGATTATGCATGAACTCAAGGAGTCCCTTTTTACAGAGATCCTGTTCAAAAACAATGTACCACCATGTCGTCTGTCCCTGAGAAAGCCATAACCCCTCACCTTGCAAATTTGCCTCTAAGCACTCTTTTAGAGGACTCAAGCCTGCATAACCGCCACAGTGGGACTGCTGCATGTTCAGGAAAGCTGGACAGCCTCAGTGGAACTGCTGCACACATTTAGGACAGCCGGACAGCCTTAGTGGGACTGCTGCACACATTTAGGACAGCCTTAGTGGGACTGCTGCACACATTTAGGACAGCCGGACAGCCTTAGTGGGACTGCTGCACACATTTAGGACAGCCGGACAGCCTCAGTGGGATTGGCCCACACTCATGAAAACTGTACAGCCTCAGTGGGACTACTGCATGTTTAGAAAAGCCTCAGTGGGACTGCTGCACACTCTTAGAAAAGTAAGATGGCCTCAGTGGGATTGCTGCATGCTCAGGAAAGCCATACAACCTCAGTGGGAGTGCTGCATTCTGGTTCCATGAAACGTCATTTACATCTGTGCTCCATGTTGAATCCCAGAATGATAGTTGCCTCCATATCCCAGCTGGATTTCATAGCCTTCCAGTAGCTGGTTGGTGGTAGAAAGGGCCATGGTGGCATATCTTCCTCCTCAGGCCACCCTAAAAGGATTCGAGGGTGGCTGGACTTTGGGTAAGCACTTCACTCACAAGCACCTGCAAACCTGCCGCCATACCTTGCTGTAATTTAGTTTCACTGTCATCTAGGGGGAGAAACACAGGGGCAGAGATACAGTTCCCCAGGTGTGGAAACACAGGGGAGGAGATGCAGCTTTCTAATGCCGTTTGACAGACTTTTTTTGCTCTGATTTTGATGCATTTTTGGATGGGATGATGCCACAAAAGCGTAAGAAAAAAATGCTCCAAAGAGCCAATTCAGTCAATTGGAAATTAAAAATAATTTTTCTGTTGTGAGAAAGTGCATGTTTTGTTCACAGTTTTCGCTAGAGCCCTAATAGTCCTTCTGGTGTAGCTGCCATAGTTTAGCTGTTTTAGTGCGGTTCATTTACAGTTTGATTCGCACTAACCCACATTTTACGTCAAAATTAGGCAAACCTGACGGAAAAAAAGTTATTTAAAACTTTTGAAAAGTTTGCTCATCTCTACTGACTATATAAAATCCTATACTTTTATTTGTTATAAAGCTACAGCATCATAGTTGCTATAGTACAGAGATAAATGGAAGTCATGCTGTAATATTAGCAGTCATACTACACTGAAACACACAAGTGTTTTATAATGCATATGCTGTATATATATTAGACAGGGCTCAGGCTCCTGACTTAGAAAGCCTGCAGTTGTTTACATTGGCTCAGCTTTTATTATACATTAATAATCAGGAATAGAAAAGAGACTTATGTGGTGTAATGCTGCTTATATTGGAGGGTTCATTTAGTGACAGCAGTGACAGTCTGGTAAGTCTTGAAAAAACAGCTTGTGTTTACCTTTCCTGATTGAGTGGTTAAGGATGGTGCTTGGGATTTTTTCTGGCAGAGACATAATAAAAAAAGCACACACAAACATTTTACAAATGCTTTATGTCATGAGGGCTTATTCAAGAAAGCTGTTCTGGTGTGCTTAATCTTTTGCCCTTATTAGTCATTTTGATGTAAACTTGGTAAAGGAACATGCGTAAAAAAACTGAACTACATATAAAAGTCATATTAAATACAGAATAATATTTTCCCTCACATTAAGGCTATGTTCACACTGCGTACGATTCCGTCCGCAGTTCTTACGCCGCCGTACATGTGCGGCTGAAACTACGGACGTGGGAAAAATCGGCATGGCGCTAGATGCTTACGCACCGCGAACATACGCCCGTAGTACAGTTATGCTACAGCTAGCTTGTTTCGTAACGATCTGAGGCAGGTCATTTACTTGGAAATCTTCGCCCAGCCCCGTAAACCACACAGAACCTTTTGGATTTAAAAATTTAAGTTAAATTTGGCTGAAATAAGTACTTCGTACGGGACCGCATGGAAATCCACGGCCGTGAGTTTCAACATTTCCGTCCTCAAACAATGGTCTTGTTCATTTTTCACGGCGCCGTATACGATCCGGCCGTAAGCTCATACGTAGTGTGCACTGTGCGGGCGTATATCGTATACTTTCAAGCGAACGCATCAACCTCAAAACCTTATGCGTACATTCGCGGTTCGCACTACGGACGGATTCATACGCAGTGTGAACATAGCCTTATTGTGTAAAATATTTTTTCTATAGTTTTGCAGGGGGATAGTTTGCTATGTGGGTAGTTGTGAAGATGAAGGCTCCACCTCAACTCTCACTACTTTGTGCCCCCTGCTAATCTATGATGGCTGCTACATAAGTTCTTTACTGGTTAGTGATGAGCTGTTTGCTGGAACCTATGAGAGTGCATTCTTTTCTTGCTATTTTCTTGTTCAAGTATTTTATTGGGTTTTCAAAGTTAACAAATAGAATGTTAAGTAAAAGGAATCACAAGTTTCACAAAATACGCTCCAAACAGAGCAAACATAACAACATGTCTATCAAAACCGTCATCTTTACAACACTGATATGTATCGAATCACAACGGTGATAATATTATAAATGATACAAAGAATAGCCATGGTGAAGAGTAGGGAAAGGGGAGTGAGGGATGTATATGTAAGGGATGCACAAGGGGGAAAGGGAGAGGGGGGGTAGGGGAGGGGGGTGGAGTAGAGTAGGAGGGGGTTTGCTATGATCTGTAAGACTAACAGGTACACACACAGCACTTCCCAGAGCTTTACCTCACACTTGCACAAGAGCAATTTTGTTTTTGGCAGATACAAATGCTTCTGTGCTGTCTAATGGTCCAGAAATGTTGGTGGTGTTGGCTTCCTTCATTTAAAGATATGGGGGAGATATATCAAAGGGTGTAGACTGGTGCAAACTACCCACAGCAACCAATCACAGCTCAGCTTTCCTTTCAGCACTGCCTAAAGCTGAGCTGTGATTGGTTGCTGTGGGTAGTTTGCACCAGTCTAAATTTTACACCCTTTGATAAATCTCCCCCATGGTGCTGGCTGAGGGCTACAAAAAACTGATACCAGTGGTATATGGTATATGAGCTTAGTGAAGAAGTCATGTATGACTGCTTAACAGCATACACTTCAGTATATTGGTAATGCAAGGGCTAACATTTAGTCAGTCAACTATTAAGCTAAGGTTTTCTAAGCTAAGGACAGCATCAAGTTTTCCTTTTACAACTTCCTTCTTGTCCAGGTTTGGATAATCTTCAGGACAAGGGCAGGGGCGTAGCTAGGATTCATGGGGCCCCATAGCAAAAAACTGTATGAGGTCCCATAAATCCTGTACGTCCCCACCCCCCATAGATAGCCAACTCTCAAACACACACAATGACGCACATATATACACACACCGAGGCAACATTTACATATATACAAATACACCACTGACATACACACATTTACACTGGAATGTGATTACACTAGTGATAACATATACACCATGAATAAACCACATACAGGGAAACAACCAGAAATAATATCTGCAGCATTTTCTTTTAGTGGTGGGTCCTTTTATTAAAGCACAGCATTGAGGGTAAATTCACACGGGCAGATCCGCCGGGAGTCTCACGCACGAAATCCGCAGCTAATTCGCAATACACATATAAATAATAAGAATAATACGTGTATTGCGGATTAGCCTCAGATTAGCTGCGGATTTCGTGCACGAGACTCCCGGTGGATCTGCCCTTGTGAATTTAAGAGAACTGCTGCAGAACATCTTTGGGAGCAAACCTGTCAATCACTTGAGACACTGCTGACACACACACACACACACACACACACCAGTGTTACAGACACTACAGTATATACATTTATAGCCACAGATACATGCACACACTTACATATACATATATACCCACAGATACATACATACTCTCTCTGACATATACATATATACACAGACACATATGTAAACACTGACACACATACACAGCACTTACAGCTCCCAGCATAGAAACT
The DNA here is from genome assembly GCF_027789765.1 of Dendropsophus ebraccatus. Lineage (NCBI taxonomy): Eukaryota > Metazoa > Chordata > Amphibia > Anura > Hylidae > Dendropsophus > Dendropsophus ebraccatus. Next base: position 146,451,974 of record NC_091455.1, on the reverse strand, counting down.
AGAATGGAGTGTCCAGAAGGAGGTGTAAAGGACCTTTGATGACGTCATGCCTATCCTTACACAGAGGTATTAGGGACCTTTGGGTCATGTGATAAGGTCCTTCATCCCTCTCCTTCTTTGCGTACAGGACCTGGCAGGTCCTGCTCCTCTGTCCCTCTCCTGTCCCCCTGTCCCTTGGGCTGAAGAGTACAGTGGCGTGTCCTTCTTCCTCTGAGGGAGGGGGGATGCGGTGGTCGGCTGTCAGTGGCATACCTAACATGAAGGCAGAGCAGGGCTTTCTGGGGCCCCCTTCTTGCAAGGGCCCTATAGCAGTCGCCTTCCCTGCCTTCATGGTAGCTACGCCACTGGTCAAGGGCCCCCTGGCATCTTAGTAGGCTTATGGTTGGAGATGGTCCTGATCGGCTTCCATGTCAATGATTGCGCTCCTGAATACATTTCTCAGGGTATAGTATGATAGATCTGCAGAGTTTTTCTGTATGTATGAATATTTCCTCTTAACCTGTTTAGCAGAGGTGTAGCTTGGCTCTCCTGCACCCGGGGCAAAGATTCAATTTGGCGCCCCCACCCCCTTGTGTGCGCAGTAAGCACTGGGGGTCCCATGTTGTCCCTTCACTGCTGGTATATAATATATATATATTTTTTAATGAAGTTTAGAAAAGCGATTGTTCAGATGAGCTATTTGCTCATCTCTACTGGCAGCACTAGTGTGGTGTTCACAATATGGCATACATAATGTTATATTTACTGTGTACCTGGAATGTTTTTATGAAGAATGTTTATAAGACAGCTTTGGGCTCAATCAGCATTTTTTAAAGTACTTCCAATTTGGTCCCTAAGTACCTTAACAGGGGCGCCGTTGTCTCCGCTCCCTGCTGTCTGTACCTAGGTACGGTAGGAGAAACAGGAGGTAAAGTGCAGCCAGTCAAGTGTGATGCAGAATTATTATAGGTTGTAGCCAGATGCACAGGGATGGGTAAGTAAACTTTCTTTATGTTCAGACACCCCCTGCCTTCCCTGTATTCGTTTAATATCATGGTTCCTCTTTAAGGCCATTTGTGGTTTGGTTCTGAAGAAGTTAAAAGGCTTACAAATCCAGGTTTACAAAAACATGGCCATTTTCTTCTAGAAAGTTTGGGTGTAGTATTGCAGCTTAATACCATTGAAATGGATGAAGCTGAATTGCAATACTGCACACAACCAAAGAGGGATGGTCTGTTTTTTGCAAGAAAGTAGATGGATAACCACTTCACCCACAGTCAGCAAAGCTGTAACTGAACTGAGGTCCCGTTAAGTAGTTTTGTAACCCATAGCAACCAAGCGATATCTCTACCCAAGTGCCCTAGAAATTATACGTCAATCTCAATAAATTACCCCAAATAGTTTTGCAGTTCACCAATTATGAGATAGAATTGAATTTGTGATCTGAAAGAGATTCTGTAAAAGTACTAGTGAATACTCGAATGTTTCTGCTATATGTTGGGAAAGAACCTCTCTTTTTTTAATATATGTAAAATCTAAGCCCCTAAAACATAATGAACCCCTGTTTGTACAGCTTCGTGTTCCTCTTTGCAGGCTGATTACATTGAATAGATGCAATTAGAATGTGTATTGATGGTGTGGGTTTTGCTTCAATGGTATAAAAAAAAGGAAAGATAATGTTAAATATTATGTTATTCTAAGAATCGGTGAGTTTTCATATCTATTTTAATGAGCCACACTCTGTTAAGATACGAAATAGCTGTTAAAAATAGCTAAACAAACATCCTCAATCATGTCGCCAGAAATTAGGAAATTCCCAGTTGTAGGTTCATTAAGGCTCATAAATCAGTCTTCCATCAGAAGAAATATGACATCTCGGAAGCAGACAAGTTGCGTCTTTAAATCAACATGGAAGTAGATAATTGATGGTGTTAAAGGTGAAACAGTTTTTGGAAACCTGAAGGGTGATATCACATAAATGATATGTAGAGCTGAAGAAGTTAGAAGAAATTACAAGACCATAAAAAGATATATTTCCACATGAAACAGTGTATTTGTTTGGGTTCCTCCTTCTAGATCTTCTGTATTAGCTTAATGGTTCTTGCTTATAGAAAGTAGTTTGGCTTGCAGGTATACGAGGGACTAGAGATGGGCGAATCATATTTCTTTTGATTTTGACATCCTTATATTTCCGTTAACAGATTTATTGTCCACCAGCCAAAGAGAGACAAAACTAGAGCCTATTACAGGGAGGGTATAGATATTATTAAGCTTAGGATCACACACTTTAAAATGAAAAAGAAAAAAGAAAGGCTAAAAAATAAGTAAAAAAAGAAAGTAACTTTTGTTGTTAAGGGGACAAACACATTTGCCGGATTCGCAGCGAAACTCGCTGCGGATCCCGGCCCTATTCTTTCAATGTTAGACAAAATCGCAGCAGGGATCGCCGTAGCATATACTTTACCTGATCCCGGCTCCGGCTTGCCCCCCCCGCAGCCCCGGACGCCCCCTGCAGCCCCGGCCGTCTGATCACCGTCCCGCAGCCTCGGCCGTCTGATCAACCCCCCGCAGCCCCGATCTGCGGGACTGCGGGCGATCGGTCAGCTGGGTCTGCAGGGGAGCGATCGGGGCTGCGGCGGGGGGTGATCAGACGGCCGGGGCTGCGTGACTGGAGCGAGCATATACTTTACCTGATCCCGGCTCCGGTTTGCTGAAGACTCCGGGAAACACCGAAGCAAGCCGAAGCCGGGATCAGGTAAAGTATATGCTCCGGGGTGTTAACGGGGCGGGCTGGGGACAAACTCGCAGCAGGGATGTACATGCTGCGATTTTGTCTAACATTGAAAGAATAGGGACGGGATCCATAGCGAGTCTCGCTGCAAATACGCAGCAAGAGGACTCGCTGCAGATCCGGCAAGTGTGTTTTTCCCCTATATCTAATAACGTGTTTTGTTAAAGTCTATGAAAAAGCAACCATTACACATGTTCCTCCAGATTTATCAATATGTGTCCAATATTTGTCTCAGACAAAAACAATAACAGCTCATTTTGCGAAAGGAAAGCTGGACTGTGAATGGTTGCCATTTGAGGCAGAATCAGACACATTATTAAATCTGGTAAACAGCTATAATTCCATTGTTAATGTCACCCATCCTTGGGCCTTATGTATGTAGCCATATTACAGTCTTATTGGATCTCCATTTTTTAATATTCAATTTAACCTATGAAAAAGAAAGCTTGTGAATTCTACATCAAATACCTTGTTAGGCCAGGTTCACACTGTGTATAGCACCAGCCGTTTTGTGACCCGGCTGGGTCACAAAACGGCCAGTGTTACTGAAGATCATCCCGGCCGTTACTGCAGTACCAGCTGGATGATCACTTCTGGTGAATTTGTCGCTGTACATAATGGAGCCGCACGCTCCATTGTGTTAACTGACAGTTTTTTGTGCGGCTGAATGGAATCCGGGCTGGATCGTCTACTATGTGTATACACTCCGGCCGGGATTCCATTTATTCCAATACAACATATGTCTTGTATAAATCACGTCCGTTTTTGCAAATTGCAACAACGACCGTGTTTTATTCAAGACTTACATTGTGTGAACATAGCTATATGGAAGAACTGTTCTTTAGAAGTACTCATTCAAGGGTAGAATATATAACTATACTGTGGTTCTATATGTACTACTAGAAAATGTACCCTGCGCTGCCTGGGTATAAAGTGTCAGTGTGTTAATTAGATTTGTTCTAAGGTGCCCAGGAGGCCAAGATAAACCTGTAGTGCATAGCTGGAGGGGTTCTGTATACCTATAGTGTATAATTGGGGGGTCCTGTATACCTGTAGTGTGTAGTTGGGGGGGGGCTGTATACCTGTAGTATATAGTTGGTGCTGTATACCTGTAATGTATAGTTGGTGGAGGTCTTGTATAGCTGTAGTTTATAGTTTGAGGGTCCTGGATACCTGTAGTGTATAATTGGTGGAGGTCTTGTATACCTGTAGTATATAGTTCGGGGGTCCTGTATACCTTTAGTGCATAGTTTGAGGGTTCTGTATAACTGTAGTATAGAGTTGGTGGAGGTCCTATATACCTGTAGTGTATAGTTTTGGGGTCCTATATACCTGTAGTGTATAGTTTGGGGTCCTATATACCTGTAGTATATAGTTGGTGGAGTTCCTGTATACCTGTAGTGTATAGCTTTGGGGTCCTGTATACCTGTAGTATAGAGTTGGTGGGGGTGCTGTATACCTGTAGTGTAAAGTTTGGGGTCCTGTATACCTGTAGTATAGAGTTGGTTAAAGGACAAGTGCCATGAAAAACTTTTTCCCAGTAATTGAAGCATATTACAAAGTTATATAACTGTGTAATATGCTTCAATCACCTATCTGCCTCCCTTCCCTGTCTTTTCCCCCCTCCACCCCCCACCAGGAAGTGTCCTGACTCACACAGACCTGATTACTGTCGTCACCGTCACCAGGCAGCTCCTTCTTGTGAGGATGAGTCATCAGCAGGAGGGCTGCTCTAGGTCCTGTCACACCAGCCTCCCCCTCCCCTCCTTGTCAGGTGACTCTGCTTGCTCAGCTTATCTTCTCTAGTGACATGACTCCTTCACTGAGTCCACGGCAGCAGGAGAGAGGGTATGAGGGTAGGGGGAAAGAGGGTATGAGGGGAGGGGGGAGCTGCCTATGTGCCGGAGTCAGTCTGAGGGAAGATAAGCAAGTGAGATGTGACAAGTGATGGCTTGCAGTTGTTCAGCCAATGGGAGCTGAGCAAGCCTGTCACCTGACAAGGCAGGGGAGGGGGCAGGCTAGTGTAACAGGAGAAGGAGCTGAGAGAAGAGCTTGGTGACAGTGAGGACAGTAATCAGGTCTGTGTGAGTCAGGACACTTCCTGCTGGGGGGTGGAGGGGGGAAAAGACAGGGAAGGGAGGCAGATAGGTGATTGAAGCATATTACAGAGTTATATAACTTTGTAATGTGCTTCAATTACTGGGAAAAAGTTTTTCATGGCACTTGTCCTTTAAGGTGCTGTATACCTGTAGTATAGAGTTGGTGGAGGTCCTGTATACCTGTAGTGTATAGTTTTGAGGTCCTGTATACCTGTAGTGTATAGTTTGGGGTCCTATATACCTGTAGTATATAGTTGGTGGATTTCCTGTATACCTGTAGTGTATAGTCTTGGGGTCCTGTATATCTGTAGTGTATAGTTTGGGGTCCTGTATATCTGTAGTATATAGTTGGTGGAGGTCCTGTATACCTGAAGTATATAGTTGGTGGAGGTCCTGTATACCTGTAGTGGTAGCACCTTGCACCTCCCGTTCAGACTTGCCAGAAAATCTGTTGTCTTTTTGAGGGGGGGGGGGGGTATAGCGGTATTGGTCAGTTCTGGTATAGCGGTGTTATCCATTCACAGTATGCCGGTATTGGTCAGGTCTGGTATGGCAGTGTTATTCAGTCACAATGGGTCGGTATTGGTCAGGTCTGGTATGGCGGTTTTATCCAGTCACAGTATGGCAATATTGTTCAGGTCTGGTGTGACGGTGTTCCCCAGTCACAGTGTGGTGGTATTGGTCAGGTCTGGTATAGTGGTGTTATCCAGTCACAGTTTGGCGGTATTGGTCAGTTCTGGTATGGCAGTGTTATCCAGTCACAGTATGGCGGTATTGAACAGGTCTGGTATGGCAGTGTTATCCAGTCACAGTATGGTGGTATTGGTCAGGTCTGGTATGACAGTGTTATCCAGTCACAGTATGGCGGTATTGGTCAGGTCTGGTATGGCAGTGTTATCCAGTCACAGTATGGCGGTATTGGTCAGGCCTGGTGTGGCGGTGTTAAATGTGATGTGTGGAGCTATTACCTACCTATCCTGATGCTAATTGGTGAGTGAGGATGGGGCATCTTCAGGTTTAGTGCTTAGGGCAGCAGCAGCTGGTAATACTGTCCTGTATACATGTACTGTATAGATGGAGTAGGGGGCCCTGTATACATGTATTGTATAGATGGAGTAGGGGGTCCTGTATACATGTACTGTATAGATGGGAGTAGGGGGCCCTGTATACATGTACTGTATAGATGGAGTAGGGGGCCCTGTATACAGGTACTGTATAGATGGAGTAGGGGGTCCTGTATACATGTACTGTATAGATGGAGTAGGGGGCCCTGTATACATGTACTGTATAGATGGAGTAGGGGGCCCTGTATACATGTACTGTATAGATGGAGTAGGGGGTCCTGTATATACATGTACTGTATAGATGGAGTAGGGTGTCCTGTATACATGTACTGTATAGATGGAGTAGGGGGTCCTGTATACATACACTGTATAGATGGAGTAGGGGGTCCTGTATACATGTACTGTATAGATGGAGTAGGGGGTCCTGTATACATGTACTGTATAGATGGAGTAGGGGGTCCTCTATACATGTACTGTATAGATGGAGTAGCGGGTCCTGTATACATGTACTGTACAGATGGAGTAGGGGGTTCTGTATATACATGTACTGTACAGATGGAGTAGGGGGTTCTGTATATACATGCACTGTATAGATGGAGTAGGGAGCCCTGTATACATGTACTGTATAGATGGAGTAGGGGGTCCTGTATACATGTAATTCCCTGTATATACATGTACTGTATAGATGGAGTAGGGGGTCCTGTATACATGTACTGTATAGATGGAGTAGGGGGTCCTGTATACATACACTGTATAGATGGAGTAGGGGGTCCTGTATACATGTACTGTATAGATGGAGTAGGGGGTCCTGTATACATGTACTGTATAGATGGAGTAGGGGGTCCTGTATACATGTACTGTATAGATGGAGTAGGGGGTCCTGTATACATGTACTGTATAGCTGGAGTAGGGGGTCCTGTATACATGTACTGTATAGATGGAGTAGCGGGTCCTGTATACATGTACTGTACAGATGGAGTAGGGGTTCTGTATATACATGTACTGTACAGATGGAGTAGGGGGTTCTGTATATACATGTACTGTATAGTTTGAGTAGGGGGTCCTGTATACCTGTAGTGCCCTGTATATACATGTACTGTATAGATGGAGTAGGGGGTCTACCAGTTATTACTGTGGATGTTGCGAGGCAGCTTCCCTAGCAACCATTTAGTTTCCAGCTCCCTGTGAAAATGAAAGCAGTAATCCTATTGGTTGCTAAGGCTCCCAACTGCCGTTTTACTGCTGGAGACATGCAGCTAATTTATCACCTGTGTTTGCAGTGTGGAGATTTTCCCATTCATCTCTATGGGGCGCCGCTCTTCCCCCTCCCCCTCCCCTCCTGTACATCTGGCAGGGACGGGACCTTCGCAATAACCTTCCAAGGCACCCAATGTATCTGTGTGCCAAATTTGGGGTCAAACTGTTCAGGCGTTTGGAAGTCTATACAGGACAGACGGACAGACAGACAGACAGACAGACTTTGATTTTTATGATATAGATATGGCAGCTCATAATGTGCTGCATAATACGACCCATAAAGACTCCATGTGCTTGAATTCACTGTAGAATTTCTGCTTTGTGAGTGAATTATGCAATACATAGTGCAATATATGTAATGGGGATTTAAAAATCCTATTCATAATCAAATGGAAAAAATCTGGAGAACCAACAGCATGCTGCTAATTTTTGAGTCTCTAACATGTCGATTCTGCTGAGAATTTTCATTGTGCATTTTACCATTTTCAATGCATCAAATAAGACTCTTGGCAAATCCCCAGGAAAGACTGCAGTAAACGCCACATCTAAAACAAGAAGAAATGTACTCAAAAGGCTGAAACTGACTGCTTGTTTCCCTGTACCAGTGGTTCTTTACAAATTATTCTGGAGCAACATATTTCTTGTGTCTCAAGCTATTCGGCAGACCATAGTCCTGAGTTATGACTGTCTTGTCTGGCAATTTACATTATTGAAGATATATTATGCCCATGAAACAATGCTTATTTGGGTGTTATAATACTATTGTCAAATTTAAAGGACAAGTGCCATAAAAAACTTTTTCCCAGCAATTGAAGCACATTACAAAGTTATATAACTCTGTAATATGCTTCAATCACCTATCTGCCTCCCTTCCCTGTCTTTTCCCCCCTCCACCCCCCACCAGGAAGTGTCCTGATTCACACAGACCGGATTACTGTTGTCACCGTCACCAAGCTCTTCTCTCAGCTCCTTCTCCTGTTACACTAGCCTCCCCCCTCCCCTGCCTTGTCAGGTGACAGGCTTGCTCAGCTCCCATTGGCTGAACAACTGCAAGCCATCACTTGTCACATGTCATGCTTATCTTCCCTCAGACTGACTCCGGCACATAGGCAGCTCCCCCCTCCCCTCATACCCTCTCTCCTGCTGTCGTGGACTCAGTGAAGGAGTCATGTCACTAGAGAAGATAAGCTGAGCAAGCAGAGTCACCTGACAAGGAGGGGGAGGAGGAGGCTGGTGTAACAGGACCTAGAGCAGCCCTCCTGCTGATGACTCATCCTCACAAGAAGGAGCTGCCTGGTGACGGTGACGACAGTAATCAGGTCTGTGTGAGTCAGGACACTTCCTGGTGGGGGGTGGAGGGGGGAAAAGACAGGGAAGGGAGGCAGATAGGCGATTGAAGCATATTACACAGTTATATAACTTTGTAATGTGCTTCAATTACTGGGAAAAAGTTTTTCATGGCACTTGTCCGTTAATTGAATAGTTTTTTGTTTCTTTACATTTAAAGTATTTTTGAGTTTAACATGGCGTCTGACCATTATTTACAGGAGCAAAAGGTTGTACAATGTACAATACTGTATACTGAATGTACAATTTGCTGTATACTGAATTTACTATTATTTACAGGTGTAAAAGTTTGGGGATGTCTACTTTAGGGAGTAACATTGCCACACTAATCAAGGAAGGACTAAGGCAGGGCAGATTATCTGCTGTATTCTGTATGTACAGTCTGTCTTTATAATTCATACTGTTGTTTATCTTTTTGTTAGCTGTGTTTCATTTTTCCATGTTCAATAATCCTAGAATTATTTGTTAATGATCCCCATGTGCTTACTTTAAACAATGCTAAACCTATTTACTAATGCCTTACTGGGGGTTGATTTGTCTGCTTTTTGGAGGAGTAATTGTTCCTGTGATCTCAACATGTCGGGCTAATTACTCCCTAATACATGAGATTAAATAAAGCCCAAGCTCAAGATGTCTTCATCGACCATCTTAAGTTTACATGCCTCACTAGCACCAGCTGCTTTCCTATCCTACAAATTTATGCATGGCAGGAGACCATTTAAATAATATGCAACCAACTTATTATGGCTGGGCTACAACTCTCTCAACCAAAGGGCAGCACCTAAAGGATTCCTTATGGTGATGTACAGCAGCAACAAAATATTTTCTATCTTTGATAGATCTAGACTCATATGTTTTTATACTCATCTTGTTATACTATGGATTATCACTTCTTTTGTGTTTTCACTTGAGGGGCCTGTGCAATGCTGTAGAATATCTTATGTGAAATTCGATACGTTTCACAACTAAATACTATGCTTGTCTCCAAAATTGGCTGCAGGCAATTATATGGGTACTTGCTGAGGTGGTTCAGTTTTCTTGCATTTGATGATAAGCCTGGATTATTGTCATGAAAATGGAACTCAGCAAATTTCTCCTTGCTACATTCATTATCTGCTGGGTTCACACTATGTATATTTGAGGCTGTATTTGTGAGGCTGTATAGCAACCAAAACCAGGAGTGGATTGAAAACACAGAAAGGCTCTGTTCACATAATGTTGTAATTGAGTGGATGGCCATCATTTAATGGCAAATATTTGCTGTTATTTTAAAACAACGGCTGTGGTATTGAAATAATGGCCGTTATTTACTGTTATATGGCGGCCATCCACTCAATTTCACCATTGTGTGAACAGATCCTTTCTGTGGTTTCAATCCACTCCTGGTTTTGGTTGCTATGAGGACCTGACATGAGGACCAAATACAGCCTCAAATATACATAGTGTGAACCCAGCCAGAGTCTTAATGTATACTGAAATTGACATAGATTTATTGGCTTAGTCAGAGGATAAGTTTGAACACTGCGGTTATAAGACTAAAACCATCTATTGACTCTATGATTAATTAGTTTCACATTAAAGTAACAATGCTTGATGTATAGCAAGAGATCTGCAATCCTGGTGGATCATTTGTTCATGCTCTATAGGCCTTGTAATATCTTTGGTTTGTAACTACAAGTTGACCGTAAAACTAGCCTGAAATAAAGCTCATCCAATCACAAATCTGTCTTTTAGTTAATGTCAGTTCTTCATTATTTAATTACACAAATGCACAAAATCTTATGTTGCTCTATTTATGTCTTTAAAGGGGTAGTGCGGCGCTAAGAAATTATTCACAAAATAACACACATTACAAAGTTATACAACTTTGTAATGTATGTTATGTATGTGAATGGCCCTCTTCCCGTGTTCCCCAACCCCCTCCCTTGTACCCGGAAGTGTAGTGCAGTATACATACCTGATCCGTGTCGACCGACCCTGTCTGTAATCTTGTCAAAGACGTCATCTTCGAGAGGCCGGCCGACCTGCTCCTGCCTTCCCTCATGCCGGCCCCCCTCTACCGCATCATTAGCTGCTCAGCCGCGATTGGCTGAGCATAACTGTGCTCAACCAATCGCGGCTGAGCACAGTTATGACGCGGCAGAGGGGGGCCGGCATGAGGGACGGCAGGAGCAGGTCTGCCGGCCTCCTGAAGATAGTTACATAGTCAATACGGTTGAAAAAAGACACATGTCCATCAAGTTCAACCAAGGAGGGGATGGATACAGGGAAGGGGGAGGGGTGATAAGTTCTATACATATGCATTTATATTATTTTGGTCTAAGAACTTGTCTAGCCCTGCCTTAACTTGTCTAGCCCTGCCTTGACTTGTCTAGCCCTAGATGACGTCTTTGACAAGATTACAGACGGGGTCGGTCAACACGGATAAGGTATGAATACTGCACTAAACTTCCGGGTACACGGGCGGGGGGCGGGGAATAGGGGAAGGGGGCCATTCACATACATAACATACATTACAAAGTTGTATAACTTTGTAATGTGTGTTATTTTGTGAATAATTTCTTAGCACCGCACTACCCTTTTAACCTTGGCTACTTTAGCATAGGAAGCAATTTAATACCCAGCACTCCACTACAACTTGTTCACACTATGCAGTTTGCATGCTGACGTGGCTAACATACAAACCAACATAGAAAAATGCTGCAGCAACCTGCAAGTGTCACGACTCACCGTACATACTCCCTCCTGCGTACATACGATAAAAACCTGTTCTAAAGTTTAGTGTTTTTTTTTTTAATAAAAATGAGGTTCTTAGCAAACTATTTGATGAAGTAGAACATACCAACTTACCATGTTAAGGTGTTTCACCCTATACTAGCAATGGTCTTTCTCGCATTATAAGTGTACAAGATTGGGCATGCAGGAACTAAACTCTGTGTAAAACACCCACAGTGGCCTTGCTCTCTATCCACCTCCTGTGGTTGAATACCTCTATATATACAGTGCTCAGTTATAAAGGAATGAGGGATGGTGGAAAAATTGTTACAGAACATATCAGTTAATTGTCTTTATTTTCTTCAGAAGAAGGCAGACATAAGGTATAAGCTTAAAGGGGTTATCCAGCGCTACAAAAACATGGCTACTTTCTTCCAGAGACAGCCCCACTCTTGTCTCCAGCTTGGGCGGGGTTTTGCTGCTCAGTTTTATTGAAGTGAATGGAGCTTAATTGCAAACTGCACCTGAACTGGAGACAAGAGTCGTGTTGTCTCTGAATGAAAGTGGCCATGTTTTTGTAGTACTGGATAACCCCTTTAATAGTTGCAGTAACCATACACTGGTACTAATGTTATCAAGCGTTTAATGTTAGCAACAAGTCTTCAGGTTACTTTTAGGTATTGTACTGAAGCTGTGGGACCATGCAGTTTTCTACAAGTCCTCCAAGGGTTGGGTTGGACTTCAGGTGGTTTTTGGCCTTTGTTCATCCTTTAGCACCACTGTAGGTCTACAGAAGGCTACCCCTTTCCACAGCTTGCCCCACTTAGGTATTTTTTGTGGTATTGAAAAACCACTTTGTATAAATGAGCCCTGCTTTTCTGTGGGTCTTTGGGTACACAATCTTACATGGAGTTACTCTCAACCACGCTCGGTTGCACAACCCCAAACTAACTGCATAACAGGAGTAGTGTTGAAAATCATAACTTGCTGTTGCAGAAAGACAGTAGTTCAACAGTACAGTTTGTATCTTCACTTTACACTGGAATAGGGTTCCTCTTCTAACCTCAGTTTGCCTTTTCGGGACCCTTTGTCATTAGCCTTCCTTCTGGTTTGACTTCTAATCCATCAGTCTCTCTCTCTATTTTACTGAACAGGTCTAAATCATTTGAGTTTATTTCAAAAGCCCATGGGCTATCTTGGACATTCTAGAGCAGATTCAACCAGTCCTCCTGCTTTCAGGAATGGACTGAACAGGGAATGGTGCAAGTCACAAGACAGCATCCTCTTACTATTTGGTATTGGGAGGGCTGACATCAGCAACTGGCTAACCTAACTGCTAAGGGTGTCCTCTTGGCTTTCATATGTTAAGCCTAGCCCTCTAATTGAAATTGTCTCTTCTCACCCTGCTAATCCCTCTTGTGGCTACAGGCAGCATTATGCTAGGATGAATCATAGGACATTACTGCCTGTACATGGAAAATATACATGTTTCTGAGCATGCCTCAGGTATGTCAACCGGGATCACTGTCAATCACTGCTGTCCTCCAATGGGTGATGTGCATAGCTTCCACTTCCACAACACTCCTTCCCCAGCTTCCTTTTCACAACACACATGTGCAAAATACAGCAACAGGCTAAAGATGGTGGGTCAGTTCATCACTTTGGCTTGGAGACTTTGTTATTATATTATAACCAATTTAACTGTGTTAAACTGCCCATAGCACATCATGATATCAGAGAGCTGTGCCCAATGACAAGCTTACAATTGCTTCATTAAGATGTGCAGTGGAAGGCTAAAATGAAAATGGGGGGAAAAAAAGAGAAAAATGCCAGATATTGACATCAAGACTGCAAACTCTGTTACAGAGTAGAAAATACAACCATGAAAGCAAACAAAACCTTTTATTGTTCAGTGATGTTTTACCTGGTGCTGCCATTTATTCCGCACTTATTTTAAATAGAGTTTTGTGTTTTATTCTGCACCAAAGTCTATAAAAACAATCTGGCACATTGCCAATAACAGCACTTTTATATCTGCACTCATAAAAATCTTTGAAGTTCATTCTCAATGGCATGCTCAAGCTTATACTAGTTTATACAACTTTACGGCATTTTTAAGAAGAGGAAATGTCTGCAGTGATGCTTATCATGTAGTTATTTTCTTACTTTAATTATTATTTTTAAATAAAACATTTTATGGTAATTTCTTGCTCAATATAGTTTTAAAATAAGGTATTACACTGGGGATAGTCACACAGTGATAAAGCAATGCATTATAATTGTCTATAAACAGAATACACAACATAAACTAAAATAAACATTCAATATAATTGACTAGTGAATAATAAAAAAGTATATATTTAGAGAAAAATGAAATGGGCAGATTCCTATAATGACTTGTACTGTATGATGAGGCCACATTAATAAATACAATGATATTGTAACTGGAATGCTGATATTTATACCAGAAAATTTCTGTAACTTAGGTGAGTGTCCCATTTAAGATTCTCATATGTTTTGTACTTTCTCCTTTCTCCTTAAGAACACCTTTCTGTTTTTAGTACTTGCACCAAGTATTTAAATTTTTTCCACCTTTTATCCTTTCTGCCATGTCAGTTCTTTACTGTTTCCCTTTATGCCTAGATGTATTTCTTAAAATACAGAGAAAAAGGTGCCTCTTGTATTTCCTCGGGTACAAGTGAGAAAAAGTAGAAGCAATGTTGCTTAATTAGCCCCTTGGATCTAATGCGCATCACCCCTATTCATCTGTGGGGTACAGGAAGATCAGGAGCCAGGAAGATAGATCCTCCTTTGACCAAGTTTACTTGCTTGGTTCCACGACTGTAGCAACTGCAAAAGCTGCCTTATCAATAGACTGGAAAAGAAAAGGTACTAGCAGTGGTCAATGCTGACCCAAAAAGTCCATCAGACAGATAGCTTGTAGAAAACGGTAAAAATTATTGTACACCACCAGTTATAACGCATTTCGGAAGACTCTTTCCCTTTTTCAGATAAAGTGCAAAACGCTGCCACTGCATTAACCCAGTGGGAAGTTAGGCAGATGTAACATCCCTCACTGTGCTTACTGGTCCATGTATTGGTGGTAATGTGGACCATGGCACTAATGATGTTCCACAGCTCACACCATATCTTTTCTCTGAATCTGGTGATGAGGCATGGCTCATCTTGAAAAGTAGTGGGCGCTAGGGAATTACATACTGGGGAACAGCCACTGCTATCAGGATCTCAAACCCCTCTGTCTCCACAAGGCTGAATGGTAGGATTTCAAAGGAAAATGCTCCCATTTAGAACCAGCGAGGGGGCATATTTTCTGTTTCTTTCCAAGGTGAATGGGATGGAAAGCTGCTCACTTCCCTGTAAAGGGATGTCCGTGGCTAGTGGTGGTGGTGGTGCTGCTGCAACATCTTCCATTTTAGGGGAGGCAGGTGCATGGCATTTAAGTGCCTTACCATGCTGAAGTTATTGACATTAACACCTCAGCTGAGGGCCTGGTGGCACAGCATGCAAATCACTCACGTCTTGTCTCGCACATTTAACGGAAAAATGCTAAGCCACAGAGTTCCTTTAAACGGTTTTGGGTGCACTTTGGTGTGTTTGCAACCACCAGCTGAGATACTGGCCACAGGGCCTTTGCTGAGCTTTTGTCCCCTGCTCACTCTTCTGCTCTGTTTCTGGGGCTAGCTAACCACCACCTCTTCCTGAGGACTATCATGGCCTTCATGCCATGTTGCGTCTATCACTTTTTCATCACACCTCAAGTCCCCTTTCACCCACTCCTCGATGCTGCCCTTCATGATTTTCTTCACACAGCTGAAAGTGTCCTTGATTGGCAGTTGTGTTTCATCATCATCATCATCCCATACCCATTTGCACCACCCTTCCCATGTCCTCATCCTCCATCATCAGTGGTTGGTAACCGTTTAACTGGGTCAGGGGGACGGACCACTAAATTAATGGGAGCAGAATTCTCAAAAAGCATTAGCGATTGCTCCATCACCTGGGGTGTTTAGAAGATTTTCAAGGGGGTGAAGTGAAGGAGCCAGTACTGTTATGCATACCCAAGATACTGGTTATTGTGTTGTTATTCGAGTTAAACATGTACTAAAATGCTTGAATCCTTGTTACTCTAGTCAAGAATTTTTCATTTCTCAAATGCTGGACTCGAGTAATGAGCCTCATTGAAAACAATGGGAGACTTCGGCATTTTACTAGGTGCCCCTTACTCGGCAGAGCAGAGGGTGACTGGTTACATAGAAAATTTAACGGAGGAAGAGCAATCATCCATGGGAGTAATATTTAATTTTATTGTTATAATTTTTGCATATTTTGTTCCTTCAGGGGATGTTTAAACAAAATATACAAAAATTTGAATAAAAAATGTAATAGCTTTCTGTAAGACACACTACAAGTCTAGCGGGATTGCCAGCAATTGCGCAAGATTAAAGGGCGAGGAGAAAAAAAAACCAAAAATGCAAAAATGAAAACTGGTCCAGTCCTTAAGATCAAAATCCACTGTGTCCTTAAAAAGTTAATGCTAGTCATTCTGAATTGAGTGAAAGTTTCCACTGCACGAGTAATAACATCAATAGTGGAGTTGGGTTTTCTAAGCCAATATATCTAAATGTCAAGCCCGACTATTTGTCCAACACTTTGGCCTCTATTCTGTTGCAGGTAAGAAACAAATACAACTTTTGTCATTCCATACGTCAGGTTAGTTATTTTTCATCTACTTTAAGTTAATAGATTCAGCAGTGCACTGTATACTCAATAGTGAGGCTGCTTCACCCAGTTTGTTGACACTGCATTAGTAATGAGCTCCTATGTACTGGAAGGAGACTACAGCGCTTATTTATGGGGTGATTTCTTCACACACTGTCCCAGGTTATATTACAGAGTGGGTATTGTATTTGGAGCTTTGGAACTAAAAACCTCTAATACCTAAATACTTTTCACAAGGTATGGATTTATCCCTGCTTTCTAACATAGAACATGTGTTAAGCTGAGAGTAGTGCTTTTTGTCTTTATAAGTTGTCAAGACATCTTTAATTAAGTGACCAGACCCATTGGTGAGGGACAGAATACAATTGATATCGAATTAAAGTGAGTTTTGCTTTTAATCATACTTGTCAGGTCTCCCCTAATATCCATAACAAAAACATATATTATTGTAAGGGTAATCACTACTGAAAGAGGCTGTAGAAAAAAACAAAGCAGAAGGAGTCAGTGCAGCATTTGCCAACATGTTATTCGGCACTGCATGTTCGCATTTATTGTAGAAGTTGTAGGTTATGTTGTGTCCAGCTATTTATTCTAAAGACAAACAAACTTTTTAAAAGTTCGGTTCACTTTTTAAAAGACGTTCACTTACCTCCCCGGTTCCAGCGGCGGGTCCCGCATCACGGCGCTCCGGTCCCCGGTTCCTGGCCGCTTCCGGGTGTCTGACGCGGGCCCGAGACGTGATGTCTCAGGTCCGCTCAGCCACTCAGTGAAGGAGGCGGGATCCGTTTGAAGTCCGCTCGGATCCCGCCTCCTTCACTGAGTGGCTGAGCGGCCCTGAGACATAGCGTCTCGGGCGGTGTCAGACACCCGGAAGCAGCCGGGACCGGAGCGCCGTGTTGAGTGACCCGCCGCTGGAATCGGGGAGGTAAGTGGACGTCTTTTATTTCAGCCACCTCCGCCCCGGTCCCCCAAAAAAAGTGCCCCCACGCTGGAGCACCCCTTTAAGGCCATGTTCCCACTGTGTAACTTTCGTAATAATCACAGCCGTTGTAACAATGACCGTGATTATTACGGAACTTACGTAGAGGTACCTTTTAAGGAATCCCGACTGGAGTGTATACACATAGTATACACTCTGGTCACGATCCCTAGCGGTGGCGCAAGAAACTGACATGTCCGTTTTCTGCGGCCACTATCTAATGAATAGCTGACGCAGAAAACCCTGTCAGCTCACACAATGGAGCGTGCGGCATGCTCCATTGTGAGCAGTGGGGAATTTGGATGCGAGCGTGCACGCATGAGCCCGCATCCGAATTCAGTGCAGTACCGGCCTGGATAATCTTCTCAGACACCAGCCGTTCCATAACCCGGCTGGGTCATGGAACGGCTGTGTCTTACCACGTGTGAACATAGCCTAAAACAGTGTAAGGCTATGTTCATACAACGTAAAAGTACGGTAGTTGCCATGGGCACTTTGTGCGAGTGAAACGCTGCATGAACATTTTATGGGATCCCGGCCGGAGCGTATACACATAGTATACGCTTCGGCCGGGATCTCATATGGCACCGCAAAGAACTGACATGTCGGTTTTCTGCAGCTGCAATTCAGTGATGAAAGTCGGGAAAAAAACATAATTCTGCAAAAATTTTGGGGGGTTTTCCTGTCTACGTAATGCACTTTACGGTAAAACTGACATAATATATTTATTCTATAGGTCGATCTGAATACAGCGATATGCAGTTTATATAGCTTTTCTAATGTTTTACTACTTTTGTTAACAGCAAAACTTTTTTTTACAAATAGGTGTGATTACAATGGCCCTATTGTGACTCTTATAGCGCTTCTATTTTTTCATGTATGGAGCTGTATGGGGTGTCATTTTTTGCGCCATGAGCTTTAGTTTTTTTAGTATTAGTACTATATTTGTGTAAATCGGATGTATTGATCAATTGTTAAAAATAAAATGCAATAAAAATCATCAATTTTGGCGTTTTTTTTTTTTTACCACTTTTTGTTTATGCCGTTTAACGTGCGGGAACCATATTGTTTTATTTTACTAGATTAGACAATTAAGCATGCTATGGTATAAAATATGTTTATTTTTTTTATTTTTATGTGTTTTATTTATAAAATGGAAAAGGGGGTTATTTAATTTTTTATTGTTGTGTTTTTAGGGGACTTTAACATTTTTCCCTTTAATTTTCAACACTGGTCATTGCTATGCCATAGCATAGCATTGGTCAGTGTTATCTGTGATCAATGCATAGAGCCTACCTGTGGCAGACCCTATACACTGATCGCTGATCTGACTGCCAGGGTTGGTAAGGGACCTCCGGCAGTCAGACAGTGGGTCTCGATTGGATAGTGAAAGGAACTGCAGCTCCTTTCACTGTGTTAATTGACGATTGCGGCACTGCAGGGGTTAATGGCAGGTGGCAGCGCGACCACAGTGGCCCGTCAATAAAAGTGAGGACCTGGCTGGACCATATAGCAGCCGGTTCCCACTTGCTGTGAAGTGAGCTCAGCTCCTGAGGTCACTTCATAGTGCCACCAGACCCACTGGTGTACAGGTTACATCGTAGGTCCTTAAGTGACAGGATTCCATAACATACCGGTCCTTAAGGGGTTAAACAGCAATTTTCTTACTATACAATATTTACCTAGCTAGTTTTAGCTGTTCTTGTTTCTGCTGGGTCTCACATTCTAATGTCCATAACTTTTTACGGACTTGTCAGCCGAATGCCCTAAATACTTGCAATCATCTTTCCTTTTAATTTATCCCCTAGTTTTTTTTTTTTTTTTTTTTTTTACCAATATGCACTTGGAAATATTACAGTTTAGGCATGGTTTATTTGTATTCTGTATAAAAAGACATGTAGGTTTATTCAGGTAATGTAGACACAATAAGGTAGTAGATCTTAAAGGGGTACTCTGGGCAAAAACAAAAATACAGTTCTTGCAGGAGGTGGGGGGAAAATAATAAAGAATGTATACTTACTGGTCCCCATGCTATCACAGTACCAAGTCAACAGGCTTCCGGCTCCTGTTTAACCCTTTCATGACCTGGGATCATTGATGCCTCAATGCCCAGGTCGTGATTTTACATCAGCTTATGGGATCATAATGGGATCATAATCTTGTATCAGCGGCAGAGGAGAGAGGGGAGGCGGCAGAGCTGACAGGCGCGCGTTCTGCGCTCCCTCCCTCCCCCTGCCGGCCTCCATAGATAGAAGATTTGGATTTTGACTGCCCTAGAACAACCCAGAGATCTATAGACACTGTCTAGTTGACTAACTATATCTACCTCCTTAATAAATAAAGTGTGGCCTCTTTCAGAGACATTTGAGTCAATTCGTCCCTGTTGTTAGGGAATCTGCTCCAAAATAAACACAGTTATGGAAGTGGCATTTGTAACTGGTGCTTTATTGTGTCATGTTATATTTTGCTAATCCAAGTATAAAGGAACCATGATCCCCAAAATGCTTCTAATGTAGCTTTATATATACTAACAACCCTTTTCTTGGAACGCAATTGCCTTTTTGTCCTGCTGGGTGTATTAACATTATATTGTTTAGTCTCTGCCGTTGTGTCAGAATCCCCATATAATTTATTATTCAGATTGCGGGTACACAAAATACATTATTTGATGTTGTATTATCTACAATTACCTAACAAACATGCTTATAAAGTGGTTCTATCAGGATTATAACCCCTGTCCTTGTGCCCTTTTAGGACATTTGGGTCCCCATTATGTGCCAGAATGGAGATTCACTATGTAAAATAAATAAATTGCTTGGGTATTACTTGTTTGTTATGGTTAAACCACTGCTTGCTGCCCTGAAACCTTAGGTTTTCCCCAAACAACCCCTTTCACTACAGAAAACACTTTGTTTCTTAAAGGGGTACTCCGGCAAAAAAGTTTTTCTGGTGTCAGAAAATTATTTAGATTTGTAATTTACTTCTATTTAAAAATCTCGAGTCTTCTAGTACTTATCAGCTACTGCATGTCCTGAAGGAACTAGTGCTCTCTGCTGCCACCTAGGTCCATGACAGGAACTGTCCAAAGCAGTAAAAGGTTTTCTATGGGGATTTGCTACTGCTTTAGACATTTCCTGTCATGGACAGAGGAGGCAGCAGGGGGCACTGTGTCAGACTGGAAAGAATACACCTCTTCCTGTAAGACATACAGTGGCTAATAAGTACTGGAAGACTTGAGATTTTTAAATAGAAGTAAAATACAAATCTATACAACTTTCTGATACCAGTTGATTTAAAATAAAAAAACAAACAAAAAAACATTTAGCTGGAGTTTACTTTTAGGTATTGTGTAGAGACTATGGTTAATACATTCTTTTTGGAACACAAAAGAAAAGTTATCATTGTACTGTACCTTTGAAACTATAAAGCTGCAATGCAGTAAAGTTTAGCTTTATGACATTTTTACACTGGGTAAATGCCTGTAAAGAGCCTCTTGAAATAGCAAAGGTGCCAAGAATATTAATGCACAAGTTTTACCTTGTCCAGGAAATGTAATATGGTTCTGTTGAGGTGTTATACCTTATACATCAACTGGGACAAGGAAATAGGTTGTTATTGATGTAGGGGTTTATTACTGGAATTATTAATATAACATTTCTTTTTTTACCATTTTCTGCATTCGGTCATATTTTCTGATATTTCATGGAAACTTTAAGAATATATATTTTTCACTTTGGACAATATGCATGCAAATTTTGGGTTAAAGAGAACTCTTCACCATCAAAATGCTATGTAAGCTATCAGCATCATGTTATAGAACAGGAGGGGCTAAGCAGATTGATATATATGAATTTATGAGAAAATATTTGGTATAACTTATTGCGTGCAATGTTTCCATGCTAAGAGTCCAGTCCATTGTGACACTGCCCTCTGGACTCCTTGAGGCTGGGTTCACACTACGTATATTTCAGTCAGTATTGTGGTCCTCATATTGCAACCAAAACCAGGAGTGGATTAAAAACACAGAAAGGATCTGTTCACACAATGTTGAAATTGAGTGGATGGCCGCCATTTAATGGCAAATATTTGCTGTTATTTTAAAATAACGGCTGTTGTATTGAAATAATGGCAGTTATTTACTGTTATATGGCAGCCATCTACTCAATTTCACCATTGTGTGAACAGAGCCTTTCTGTGTTTTTAATCCACTCCTGGTTTTGTTTTCAATATGAGGACCACAATACTGACTGAAATATATGTAGTGTGAACCCAGCCTAAAACAGAATGATCAGGGATTTCAATCAACAGGTTACAAGTAATACTGAATCTTTTCTCACAAAGATATACAGTGTAACCTCGATTTAAGAGTAACTTGGATTGAAAGGAGCTCACAGTTTTTTAAAATTGTAACTTGGTTTAAGAGCATTGCTTTGGTTTAAGAGCTCCCTATACTGGGTGGGAGGGGGAGTGGGGGAAGGGCATGGTGTGCATAACGGGGACTATAGCACGTGACTCTGACCCAGGAAGTCTGCCTCACCTTTAAAATCAAAGCAGATTAACTTCAGGCCCACACAAGTCCTGCTCATTCCTTCATGCTCCCTGCAGTCTCTGTCAGCCCTTGTGTTTCCCATCCTCTCCCTTCCTGCCCTTACACTCAGCCATTCACACTGCTGTATAGAAAAGTTTCTGTCAATGTCCTCCTGCACAGCTCTGTGATTCTCACTTCCTGATTGGTCCATGCTGAACACACGCCCCTTCATCATTGCTATCATGTGACCACAGAGACCTCTGACAGCAGCCCTGTTCTCATTCTAGCTTGTTGTACTACACTACTGCATTATGGGGATCTGCAGTTCCATCCTGTATCTATAAACTGCTTCTGTATTTTCAGGTTTATGCACTTACTATACATTATACTTCACATGCTGATTGCAACAGCATTCCAGCATTTTAAATGTTTATTTCATTTGTTTTACCTGTTATTTAGAATAAAAAATCATTATTTTTGAGGGTGTGGAACCAATTGTCTGCATTTCAGTGACTGCTTATGGGAAAATAAATTTGCTTTGGTTTAAGAGTGATTTGGATTACAAGCATGGTCCCGGAATGAATTATGCTCGTAATACAAGGCATCACTGTATATCAATCTGCTCATTTCTTCCTGCTCTACAACATTATGGTGATAGAGTTCATGGCATTGTTTTGTTGACAGGTTTCCTTCAAAGCAAAATGTAATATCAGTGCTTGCTTCCTCTTTCACTGCTAGCTGCCTTTGCTATTACAGGCACAGAGGCTTCCCGAATGATCCTATGATTGTGTGGGTGGCCTATTGAAGAGAGCTATTACATGGGCAGCAGTCCTAGATCAGGGATGGGGAACCTTCGGCCCTCCAGCTATTGCAAAACTAGAATTCCCATGATGCCTTGACACCCAAAGCCAGAGCTTTGACTTTCCAGGCATGATGGAAATCATAGTTTTGCAACTGGAGGGCCAAAGGTTTCCCATCCCTGTAAGCGTGTAAGTCCCTTTTTTCTGTAATGTGTTTTTTTCTGTAATGTTCTGTAAGTCCTTTTTTCAGGTATACCTACATAAAAGGTAGCAATCTTTGCTATGTCACTTCTTGTTTATAAAGAGAGAGTTTAAGGCTATGTTCACACAATGTAAATTCCGTGGAAATCATGGCCGTTGTTACAATGGCTGTGATTCCAACGGAACTCACATAGTGCTGCAGGCCGAAGGGATCCCGGCTGGAGTGTATACACTGATAGTTTTCTGTCCTGTCAGCCCTAAAAACCCTGTCAGCGCACACAATGGAGCAAGCGGCTCTGACCGCACGCTCCACAGTGTGCAGAGGGGAGTTCTGATGCGGGCGTGCAGGGATACGCCCACATCAGAACTCTGCTAAAGATCATCTGGCCAGTACTGCAGTGATCTTTTCTGACACCGGCCTTTTCTGAGATGATCTTTTCTGAGACCAGCCGTTCCGTGACCCGGCCAGGTCACATAACGGCCGGTCTCTTACGTAGTCTGAACATGGCCTAAAGAAAGAAGTGGTTTATTCTTAACCCCTTCACGTCAGCCATCTGTATATATACGTTCCTATTGCACATGCCCCGTGCAGTAGGAATGTACATATACGTTCCTGACTGACAGGGGCTTTGTGATGAGAACGGGATCGCTGCAGGGACAGCAATCCCGCTCTCATCTGAGTGAGGCACCGGAGATAATGAGAATCAGCTGCAATCCCGCAGCTGACCCCCATTAACCCCTTAGTGACCGCCGAAACGGCGGTCACTAATGGGCTGGTGCCGCCGCTATATTTCATCTCCCCCCACCGTGAATCCACGGTGGGGAAAGATGAAATAGTTAAAATCAGACCCCAGACCAGCCCCCCTAGTGCCCCGGTATCTAACCCCCCCTCCCCGCGGCGGACAACAGATCCAAGATGGCCGCCGCGATCACTGTGAACAGACTAATGTCTGTTCACAGTGATCTCTTTGTAAAAATGAATGAAAACCCCATGGTCTCCGCCACCGGAGGTATCGGAGAGCATGGGGCAGTCATCGGGGACCCATCTGTGGGGTCCCAGTACAAGCGATCAGCGGTATATACTATATACCGCTGATCGCTTGTGCCATGTGCCGCCGGAACATTTTATCCCCTGTCACCATGAATGATTGGTGACAGGGGATAAAAAGTGATGTCCCCCCAGTCCCCCCCCACCCCCCCAGTCACCCCCGTCCCCGAGTCACCCTCCCCTACCCCATATACTCACCTGATCCTGGAGCTCCTTCCTCCTAGGTGTCCTGGCTGGTTATGAAGTGCGCATGCGCTCCACAACCAGCCAGCTCTGAAAATTTTAAGTGACAGAGACCAATTTGGTCTCTGTCACTAAACTATGATTACTGTGATAGAAAATATCACAGTAATCATAGTAATACAGTGAAAAAGAATGTGAAAAGTACAAAAAGTGACAAACATACAAAAAAATTAAACACACACTTTCTATTATAGTAATAATTGCAGTTTACTCCCAAATTACCCCTAACCCCCCCAGATTACCCGTAACTACCGCAGCTAGCCCGTAACCACCCCAGGTTGTCCGTAATCACGTCAGATTGCACGTAACCCCCCAGATTACCCGTAACCACCGCACGTTGACCGCAACCACCGCACGTTGCCCGTAACCACCGCACACTGCCCGTAACCACCGCACGTTGCCAGTGACCCCCTCCAGATTGTCCGTAATCACCCCAGATTGCCTGTAACCACCCCAAATTACATGTACCCACCCCAGATTACCTATAAGCACTTCAGTCTATCCGTAACAATTCTAGATTGTCTGTAACCCCTCCAGGTTGCCCGTAACCACCGCAGGTTGCGCATAACCACCCCAGGTTGCCCGTAATCATGCCAGATTACATGTAACCCCCCAGATTGCACGCAACCACCGCAGGTCGCGTCTGACCAACGCACGTCGCATCTGACCACCGCACCTTGCCTCTGACCACCGCACGTCGCCTCTGACCACCGCACGTCGCCTTTGACCACCGCATGTCGCCTCTGACCACCGCACGTCGCCACTGACCACCGCATGTCGCCACTGACCACCGCACGTTGCCACTGACCACCGCACGTCGCCACTGACCACCGCACGTCGCCACTGACCACCGCACGTCACCTCTGACCACCGCACCTTGCCTCTGACCACCGCACCTTGCCTCTAACCACCCCAAATTGCCAGTGACCCCCTCCAGATTGCCCGCAACCACGCCAGATTACAGGTACCCACCTCAGATTACCTATTAGCACTTCAGTTTATCCGTAACCACAGCAGGTTGCCTGTAACCACCCCAGATTGTCTGTAACCACCCCAGATTGTCTGTAACCACCCCAGATTGTCTGTAACCACCCCAGACTGTCTGTAACCACCCCACGTTGCCCGTAACCACAGCAGGTTGCCTGTAACCACCCTAGATTGTCTGTAACCACAGCAGGTTGTCCGTAACCACAGCAGGTTGTCCGTATTCACCCCAGGTTGCCTGTAACCACCCCAGGTTGCCTGTAACCACCCCAGGTTGCCTGTAACCACCCCAGGTTGCCGTAACCACAGCAGGTTGCCCGTGACCTCCCCATGTTGATGGTATCCACTCCAGATTACCCGTAACCACCCCAGATTACCTGTAAACACCCCAGATTACCCGTAACCACCTCAGACTGCCCGTAACCACCCCAGACTGCCCGTAACCACCTCCAAATTACCCGGAACCACCCCACATTACCTGTAATCTAATTTTTTTTATTTTATTTTAGTAACTGCGCTATTCTAATAACTATTACTAGCTACTGTTTTGCTCCAGCAAATTGGCACTCCTTCGCTTCTGAGCCCTGCTGTGTGCCCATACAGTGGTTTATGCCCACATATGGGGTACCGTTGTACTCAGGAGAACCTGCGTTACAGATTTTGGGGTACGTTTTCTCTCATGTTCCTTGTGAAATTTAGAAATTTCAAACTAAACCAACATAGTATTGGAAAAATTCAAGTTTTTCATTTTTACTGGCCAATTTTGAATACTTTCCTCTAATACCTGTGGGGCCAAAATGCTCATCCTACCCCAAGATGAATTCTTTGAGGGGTGTACTTTCCAAAATGGGGTGACTTTTGGGGGGGTCTATTCTGTAGACATTACAGGGGCGCTGCAAATGCACCTGGCGTTTAGAAACTTCTTCAGAAAAATCTGCACGGAAAATGCTAATTGGCGCTCCTTCCCTTCTGAGCCCGGCTGTGTGCCCATACAGTGGTTTATACCCACATATGCAGTACCGTTCTACTCAGGAGAACCTGCGTTACAGATTTTGGGGTGAATTTTCTCTCCTGTTCCTTGTGAAATTGAGAAATTTCAAACTAAAGGAACAAATTATTGGAAAAATTCGAGTTTTTCATTTTTACTGTCTACTTTTGAATACTTTCCTCTTATACCGGTGGGGTCAAAATGTTCACCACACCCCAAAATGAATTCTTTGAGGGGTGCACTTTCCAAAATGGGGTGACTTATGGCGAGATTTTACTCCGCTGGCACTACAGGGGCTCTGCAAACGCACCTGGCACTCAGAAACTTCTGCAGCAAAATCTGCATTGAAAAAGCTAATTGGCGCTCCTTCCCTTCTGAGCCCGGCTGTGTGCCCATACAGTGGTTTATACCGACATATGAGGTACCTTTTTACTCAGGAGAACCTGTGTTACAAATTTTGGGGTACTTTTTTTCTCTTGTTCCTCGTGAAATTGAGAAATTTTAAACTAAAGGAACATATTATTGGATAAATTCGAGTTTTTCATTTTTACTGTCTACTTTTGAATACTTTCCTCTAATACCTGTGGGGTCAAAATGCTCACCACACCCCAAAATGAATTATTTGAGGGGTATACTTTCCAAAATGGGGTGACTATGGGCGAGATTTTACTCCGCTGGCACTACAGGGGCACTGCAAACGCACTTGGCGCTCAGAAACTTCTTCAGCAAAATCTGCATTGAAAAAGCTAATTGGCACTCCTTCCGTTCTGAGCCCTGCTGTGTGTTCATACAGTGGTTTATGCCCACATATGAGGTACCTTTTTACTCAGGAGAACCTGCGTTACAGATTTTGGGGTGAATTTTCTCTCCTGTTCCTCGTGAAATGGAGAAAATTCAAACTAAAGGAACATATTATTGGAAAAATTCGAGTTTTTCATTTTTACTGTCTAATTTTGAATACTTTCCTCTAACACCTGTGGGGTCAAAATGCTCATCCTACCCCAAGATGAATTCTTTGAGGGGTGTACTTTCCAAAATGGGGTGACTTATGGGGGTTTTTCTCTCTGCTGACACTACAGGGGCACTGCAAATGCACCTGGCGCTCAGAAACTTCTTCAGCAAAATCTGCAATGGAAAAGCTAGATGGCGCTCCCTTCCTTCTGAGCCCCGCTGTGTGCCCATACAGTGGTTTACGCCCACATATGGGGTACCGTAGTACTCAAGACAAACCTGCGTTACAAATTTTGGGGTGCGTTTTCTCTCATGTTCCTTTTGAAAATGAGAAACTTTAATCTAAACGTATATATTATTGGAAAATTGTAATTTTTCATTTTTTTACGGCCTAATGGTGAATACTTTCCTCCAGCCCCTGTAGGGTTAAAATGCTCATTATACCCCTAGATTAATTCTTTAAGGTGTCTAGTTTCCAAAATGGGGTCACTTATGGGGGTTTCCAGTATACAAGCCTCCTAAATCAACTTAAGAAAAGAACTGGTCCCTAAAAAAATCAGTTTTGGAAACTTTTACGAAAATGTGGTAATTTGCTGATAAATTTCTAAGCCCCGTAACACCCTAATAAAGTAAAATATGTTTATGAAATGAAGCCAGAATAAAGAGGACATATCGGTAATGTGACTTAGTAACTAATTTATGTGATACGACTTTTTTTTTTAGAAGCAGAGAATTTCAAAGTTCATAAAATGCTAATTTTTTCAATTTTTCATGATATTTTGATGTTTTTCACAAAAAACACACAAAGTAGTGACCAAATTTCGCCACTAATATAAGTGCCATATGTGACGAAAAAACAATCTCAGAATCGCTAGCATACGTTAAAGCATCACTGAGCTATAAGAGCATAAAGTGAGACAGGTCAGATTTTGAAAAATGAGCCTGGTCTTTTAGGTGCAAATAGGCTTGGTCTTGAAGGGGTTAAAATATGGTAAGAAGATGGGAATTGTGCAATTGTTATAATACTTTTTGAAAAGACAAATGTGTAATACTAAGGAAGATAGGATCCTTTATACAAGTATATATATATATATATATATATATATATATATATATATATATATATGGTTAATTGAACTATGGGGGAAATTTGTCAACAGGGGATTTTTCTGTGTGTGCTCTATTTCTGCAAATGCAAGAATAGACTGGTTTGTTGAACCAGTGCAATTTACTATCAGGGATAAGCTTGGTCTTTTTTTCTTTATGGCTGATTTATTTATCTCAGAATTGTCACAAAATAGTCTCAGAATTGTCTCTAAATAGTCTCATTGGCCCACATTTGCCGCCTAGGCAAGGAGCATTTTCTTATCCCATTCTTTTCTTTTTCAGATACCTGTATGCAGAGGATTATGTTGGAATCATTCAGACTATGTCGATGAGCGGCGGATTTTAATGTTAAATGTTCCACGAGTTCCATGTGGGGTGTTTTTATTTGAATAAAAACATTTTTCTAGGCGTATTATGTTTTTTTTTTATTATTTTACATAATTTTATTACATGCTTCCATTACTAAGTCAGGGTTTAGTGTTAGCCGGTAAAGTGGCTAACACTAACTCCCTCCCCTATTATTACCCCAGTACCCACTGCCACAGGAGTACAGGGAAGGGCCGGGTATGGCGCTCCTGGACTGGGCTGTGGCAGACTGGTATTATTAGGCTGGGGAGTGCCAAAATAAATGGCCTTTCCCACCCTGATACTACTAGGCTGCTGCTGTTTGGTTTTTACTTGGCTGGTTACTGAAAAGAGGGCAATCCTACACTCTTTGTTAAAAATTATAAAAAACAAAAAAAGTTTCGGCACCCCCTCCTTTTTCATAATCAGCCAGGTAAAAACCAAAAGCAGCCGCCCAGTAGTACCAGGGTGGGAAGGTCCATTTATTTTGGCCCTCGCCAGCTTAATAATACCCCGTCCAAGAGCGTCATTCTACGGTGCTTTAGTACTAATGGTACCCGGCTCTTTCCAGTAGCTGGGGTAATTGTGATGGGGTTAGTGTTAGCCATTTTACCAGCTAACACTGAGCTCAGACCTAGTAATGAATGAGGTCTATCAGACAGCTTCCACTACTAAGTTATGCACCGCTCCTTACAATAGTGAAACAATTTTGAAACTTTTCCACACCAGAAAAGCTGTCTGAAAGTTTGATAAACCCCCCTCATACTGCACACACACACACACACACACACACACACACACACACACACACACACACACACACACACACACACATTGTTACCAAAAATGCAAGGAAGCTTCTGGGGGCCCATCTTCTCCATTCTTCTTCTCTTCTGCAGACAGCCAAGCTCTGTGACCATCCCCCTCTCCCTCTTCTTCTTTTGGGAAAGCAGAGGAGGGGAGGAAGCAGACAGAGAAGCAAATGAAGGCGTGGGGGAGGGGCCCGGAGAGTGTGAGGAGGGGGCCCTGCTTTTCTTTAAACCACTTAACCCTTTACATTCTGGTCTGGTTGTGCTCAGCCCAGCAAGTGGGGGAAAGGGCCAGCACTATGCAGCCATATCTACACATTTTCTGGCCTAAAAGAATTAAGTGACAATGCTCAGCATTGCCACTTAACTCTTGCTTGGCAAGCTAGGCAGGAGGTATATATAGAATACCTCCTGTTCAGCATGCTAGGCATTTCAGAGAGCTCGCTAAAGGGCAGAAGCTTGTTGCTTTTAGGTGGGAGATCCCATACATGGGGAATTCCGGCATTATTATCGGTTTCACAGTGCTCCTGTATAGTAAGAAGCAGTGCTATGCCCCCTGATGTACACCTTAAGAGTTAAGTGATAATGCGCCACTTAACCCTTTGCACTCCTTGGGCTGCATGCTCTGCATCTGATCCATGGATCTAACCGGTTCCACATTAGGTGGAAAAATACACCACCTAACTCACAGTCTAACTCTGAGGGGGTTAATTTAGGCCAAACTGTTCTACGCTAGGGGGTGGGTAGGTGGTAGGGATTTGGGGGTTATACTTACCCTCCCCATGTCCATCAGGTCTTTAGTGAATTAACCAGTGGCTGAGGTAAGATTCTGCTGCAACCACCGATTGGCTGAGCAGAGACTCCTGCAGTTTCAGCTCAGCCAATCATCAAATGCAGCAGTGTCCCGATTCAGCCACTGATTGGCTGAGCAGACATTTGAGAAGTCAGAATCTGGCACACATCAAGTTTAGTGTGCTGGTTCTGGTAAAGAAAGAAGCTATATGATTGTGAGTATGAAGGCATTCTTCCACAACCCCCACACTGTGCCTATTCCAGCAAGGAAGGGGGGAGGATAAAATGCCACACCCAAAAAAACGACAAATCTGTAAGGCATTTTATAGCATTACATTAAATTTCAGCTAACATGTGGCTAATGGCGTTTTTGCTAAATTTTGAGGCAGTGTGAAACCATCCTAAAACCTACAGTACTGCACATTGTAACATAAAAGAAAAGATAACTCTAAAATTGGGGGTTCCAACACTGTACTATACTATTTGTATTGTGACAGGTAAAATTAAGGTCACTTAATGTAAAGAAGAAGAAAACAAACTCCTTTCCCACGAAGCATAATAAATCAGACTGAAGCACTCAGTGTTATAACATCCACATGAACTGTGAAAACTGGATTCCTGCTGCCTTTTTTATGACCTTAAAAAAAAAGAACTGGGTTTTCTTTTGGTTCCATAAATCTTACATGCTGCTTTTTCATTAACTTCCAAGACTAAAATTGTTTCTTGCAATGAATTATTTTACATGTCCAAGATGCAACTATTTAGCAGCATCA
The DNA here is from genome assembly GCF_027789765.1 of Dendropsophus ebraccatus. Lineage (NCBI taxonomy): Eukaryota > Metazoa > Chordata > Amphibia > Anura > Hylidae > Dendropsophus > Dendropsophus ebraccatus. The sequence goes on along the minus strand of NC_091455.1, from coordinate 146,421,434 downwards.
ATGTCCACCTAAGCTTCAAGGCTTTATGCTGTTCACCTAAATTGACCATTTCTCAACAATTAGGATATTAACAATATTTATAGCTAAAGTTTTGAAAGGGACTTCTACTATCAGTGGTTAGACTGACCTTATGTTGTGCCAGAAAGATGATGCTTGAGGATGCTTAAATAACTTTAAAGGGAGCCAACACACATAACGCTGCTGGCATTTCCTACTACAGCTGCTAAAGCGCTGTCTTACTGTACGTGGTGTGCCGTCCTCCTAGGGGGTTTATCAGAAAAAACAATGTTTTATTCCTGAATACGCTGTATAGGGTGAGGCTGTAACTAGTCACCTGGGCAGTGACCAGTGACTGCTTTCTGCCTGTCAGCACACTGTGCAGGGATAATTAAAGGTGAGGAGACTTCTAATGGGCCTCTTTGCCTGTCAATCATTCCTGCAGATGCTTATTTAATGTTACATTTTACATTTTTTTTTAAAAAACAAAGACGTTTATTAGCTATTTCTAACTATATACTAGGAAGAATGCATATGCAAAATAGCTCTCACACCTTTCACACATCACCCAAAGAGATGTCCCTTCAAGTCAAGTATCAACATTGACTGGGGATTTTATGTCAAGCCACCCAATCTCTCCAAAAGGAAAGATTTCCCATCTGCAGACAGCTGTTTCGGGGTTTTTGCCCCTCATCAGTGCAGAGAAGGGTGTTGTCTGGCTAGTGAGATGTCTATCGATGTGGTTCAAAGGGTTACTAACTCTCCTTCTGGGAAGAAAGGGTATGCAAAATAGCTCTCACACTTCTTAAGCAAAGAAATGTCCCTTCAAGTCAAGTCTTACTCAATCTAGGAGTCTTGGAACGTTGACTGGGGATTTTATGCCAAGCCACACAATCTCCCCAAAAGGAAAGATTTTCTATCTGCAGACAGCTGTTTCGGGGTATTAACTTGTCATATGACTATTAATTAGCATAGATATATCCGTTTACCTACCTTGACTGGAAAACAAAAGAAATAACTATGTCAAAACACAAGATGGAGAATGAGTTTTATTTTTGAAATCAGACCAAACCCCTGGCAAACATTCATAAGAATGGCTCATCGTTGGGGGATTATGAAGCACACCAAGAGCATTTTACTTTTTATCTTTACTGTTTTATGCAAGACTCCTTCACAGAGTTTAAATACCACCAGAATTTTGGAATTAAACAGGCATATGGAAAACAGAAGGGATGAAGAGACAAAACAAACCCCAAATAGATTTCTGATTTGGAAGCTGTGTTTTTAGTGTCTAAGAGTTAGAACAGAGCTTACAGTATGTAAAGTTTGGGATTTTAGCAGAAACATATCTCTTAGCTATCCCATGGAATATTAAAAATATTTGGGGGATTTGGAATAACAATAACATTGTGAGGACATATTTAAGTATTTTCTTTGGTCTTTCTGGGAGATTAGTAATGTGCCTCTTTTTGTTCCAAACAGGAAAGACAAGTAAAGCCCTCTTTTTGGGGATGATTGGAAGAGGCCTGTAACAAAACATTTAGGGAACCTTCATCATCCATATGTCCAGAAATATGTCTTTTTGAAGACAAAGTGACAGAATAATTTTTTTTCTATATTTTCTCAACATTTATTTTTTTCATGATCATTTTGGCACATGTATTACTTTATGTGTATTTAGCTGCACATGCTTTTGTGTTTTCACAAGCCTTTGGCCCTTTTCCAACAATGGCCAAAACTCCCAAACTCTGAGCAGATATTCTACAAATATGCACAGTTACAAGGGCTTAAGAGAAGGGCCAGTCAGCACTGGTGGAATAGTTTTATGCTTATATGAAATTCTTAGGTCTTGTACACAAACTGTACTTGGGCCCTCAGTGAACAACCCATAAAAAGTAAAACAACTCTAAAAAGCTATTTTGCATGTTGCCCCTTAGTGGATAGTGTAACTTTAGTGTCCTCCCTGTAATCTCTCATTTTAGAGTCCCTATATGAAAAAGATGTGACACCTTAAAGATTCCTTTGCTTCTCTGGTGTTTGTGTTTATGTATTTTGCTAAATTCTGATAAGTAATAGTTCCTACAAATAAGTGTAAGCTCAATACTTTTTTTTCTCTCTTCTAGTATTCTTTTTGTGTTCACCAATATTTTATTTAAAGGAGAAGTCTGGTGGGGGAAGGGAAAAATTATTCTGGGCTGGGGGAACATAATAAAGAAGATTTATTTACCTATACCAGTGCCCCTGGGGTGTTACGTCCTGCTCTTGAACTCCCTTCCTAGCTCTCCTGCAACTACGTCATAACCCAGCTGACAGATTATAATAATGTATGTTGGTGCATATTGGTATACTGCAGGGGGCATTATTATTATATGGGGGCATACTGCAGGGGGCTTTAATATATGGGGGCATACTGCTGGGGGCATTATTAATATATGGGGCATACTGCAGGGGGCATTATTATTATATGGGGGCATACTGCAGGGGGCATTATTAACCCCTAGATGACCCAGGACGTAGTGTTACGTCATGGAAGTCTGTCACCAGACGACCCTGGACGTAACTGTACGTCCTGGGTGGTTCTCCCGCTATGAAGCGCGCTCCGGAGTGGAGCGCGCTTCATAGGAGGTGGGGGCCGGTTGCAGTGAGCAGCCGGGACCTCACTGGTAATGACACGCTGCAGCGATCGTGCTGCCGCGTGTCATTAACTCCTTAAACGCCGCGATCGCGGCACGGCCGCGGCGTTTAAGTGTAAGTGACAGGGGGAGTCCCCTGTCACTTACCGATCGGGACCCCCGCAGTGTGACTGCGGTGGTCCCGATCGGTGAAACGGACCGCCGGAGGTCTCTCACCTGCCTCCGTGCGGTCCGATCAGCGATCTGCTACACTGAGCCTGCACAGGCAGACTCAATGAGCAGATCGCCGATAACACTGATCAATGCTATGCCTATGGCATAGCATTGTACAGTGTGAGCAATCAAACTAGTGTATGTAAAAGTCCCCCAAAGGGACTTCAAATGTGTAAAAAAAAAAGTTCAAAACACTATTACACTACCCCAAAACCCCTCCCCCAATAAAAGTTGAAATAACCCCCCCTATCCCATTATATAAATAAAACATATAAAAATAAATAAATAGATAAACATATAATATACCGTAGCGTGCGTAATTGTACGATCTATTAAAATATAACAAGCGTCATTGCGAACGGCGAACGGCGTACACGAAAAGAGGGAAAAAGTGCGCGGATTACCGATTTTATGTTACATTATATGTTAAAAAAATCAATAAAAAGTGATCAAAACGTCCGCTCTTCACAAATATGGTATTAATAAAAACTAGAGATCATGGCAGAAAAAATGACACCCCATACAGCCCCGTAGGTGAAAAAATAAAACTGTTATAAGTCTCACAATAGGCCCATTTTATTAATAATTAATTGCCAAAAAAAAGGATTTCATAAAAAAATATATAACATTAGAGAATCTGTGTAACCTGCAAATGGTTGTGTTCGGGCTGACCTATAGAATAATTGTATCATGTCGCTGTTACCATATAGTGCATTACGTAGACACAGGAACCCCCCAAACGTTACCATATTGCATTCTTTTTTACGATTTCACCTATTTATATCTTCATAAATAATATATTTGGGATTCCGTCATACATGTTATGGTAAAATGAAAGACGCCATTACAAAGTAGCCATTACATGGCTTGTAGATAGAAAACTGAAAGTGCTAGAGCTCTTAGAAGGGGAGGAGGGAAAAACGAAAACACTAAGATCAAAATTTGCGCGGTCCACTGGGTCATTTTGGGCCTGGTCCTCAAAGGGTTAATATATGGGGGCATACTGCAGGGGGCATTATTATTATATGGGGGCATACTGCAGGGGGCATTAATATATGGGGGCATACTGCAGGGGCATTATTATTATATGGGGGCATACTGCAGGGGGCATTATTATTATATGGGGGCATACTGCAGGGGGCATTATTATTATATGGGGCATACTGCAGGGGGTATTATTATTATATGGGGCATACTGCAGGGGGTATTATTATATGGGGGCATACTACAGGGGGCATTATTAATATATGGGGGCATACTGCAGGGGGAATTATTATTATGTGGGGGCATACTGCAGGTGGCATTATTATTATATGGGGGCATACTGCAGGGGGCATTATTATTATATGGGGGCATACTGCAGGGGGCATTACTATATGGGGGCATACTGCAGGGGGCATTATTAATATATGGGGGCATACTGCAGGGGGCATTATTATTATATGGGGGAATACTGCAGGGGGCATTATTATTATATGGGGGGCATACTGCAAGTGGCATTATTACTGTATGAGGGCAAAGCAGGGGGAACTTGTACTCTGGCCTCATGGCCATAGTACTTCTCATTGTACCCCTTTATATTGCAGTATATGAGCCACATAATTATCAGCACCATATACTGTGGCGCAATACAGTGCACATCACCACAGTATATGGTGCTGATAATTATGTGCTCATATACGTGGGACTGTATGTATGAGTTTACATGGGACTGTATATATATATATATATATATATATATATATATATATATATATGGGAATACATATGTATGTATGAGGTTACATGGGATTGTATATATGAGGGGGTTATCCTTTTTTATTTCACTTTTTTAAAATAAATAATTCATTGAAAGGAACTCTGCCAGGCATATTTCACTCTTGAGGGCTTAAAAAGCAGCTCTTGTGGTGATAATAAAAAGCTGATTTAAAACCCCCAAGAGTGAACTCCGTGAACTATATGTATAATATGTACTGTTTTAGTGTCATTTTGTGCCATTTTGGTTGGTGGTGTGCCCCGGGATTTTTTAAGTATAAAAAGTGTGCCGCGGCTCAAAAAAGGTTGAAAATCACTGCCATAGGGTATGAGTTCTTCACAAGATCTACTTAGGATGCTCTTACAAATGTCCCATTTCTATGTCATAACTTTTACTTCTGAGGGCATTGTCCCAGTCTATGTCCCCAAGGTCCTCTTCTAGTTTTTGGAAATTGGCCTACTAAGCATTTTATTAAAGGATAAATGAAAGCTTATTGTGTTGTGGTCACTATTATCTAGGTGACCCCCTTTAAGAGAGCCGATACCAAATTCACTCTTAAAGTATGGGTACAGCATTCATTTTTAAAGAAACAGTACTGAATTCACTCTTAAAGAGCCAATACTGAATTCACTCTTAAAAGGGGAAGGCCAGGTTCCCACTACATAAGTTCTGTAGTAATCACGGCCATTGTAAAAATGGCTGTGATTACTACGAAACTTACGTAGTACTGCCTTCTTAGGAATCCCGGCCGGAGTGTATACACATGGTATACCCTCTGGCCGGTATCCCTAGCGGCGCCGCAATAAAATGACATGTCAGTTTTCTGCAGCCGCTATTCAATAAATAGTGGCCGCATAAAATCCTGCCAGTTAGTTCCGGCCGCACGCTTCATTGCGCCCGCATCCGAATTCAGCGGCGGTAAAGATCATCCAGATGGTACTGCAGTACCGGCCGGGATGATCTTTTCTGACACCGGCGGGGTCACAGAACGGCCGGTGTCATACAGAGTGGGAACATGGCCTGATACTTAATTCACTCTTAAAGGTATGGCATCGATTTTGCTCTTAAAGGGCTGGCACCAAAGTTGCTCTTAAAGGGACTAAATTATCTCCTAAAGGGCCTGTAATGAATTCCTTCTCAAAGGGCTGGTACTGATTTTGCTCAAAAAGAGCTGATACTGCATTTGTTCCTAAAAGGCCATTACTGAATTGTTCTTAGAGGGCCAGTGATTAATCTGCTCTTAAAGAGCTGGTACTGCATTTGTTCTTAAAGGGCCATTACTGAATTTACTCTTAAAGGGCCTGTACCAAATTCATTTCTAAATAGGCAGGTACCAAAGTTGCTTTTAAAGGACTGGTGCTCTTAAAAGGCCGAAAATGAATTAGCTTTTAAAGAGCTGGTACCGATTTTGATATTAAAAGGCCAGCACCAAAGTTGACCCTAAAGGGCTGTACTGAATTTGTTCTTAAAGGGCGGGTGGTGAATTTACTCTTAAAGGGTTGTTACTAATTTTGCTCTCAAAAGGTCGGTACTAAAGTCACTCTTAAAGGGCTGGTAACAAAGTCACCCTTAAAGGGCCAGCAAAATGATAGTCTCAAAGGGCCATTACAAAAGTCGCTTAATGTGGCTTTCAAAGGGTCAGCACCAAAGTCGCTCTTAATGAGACGATACCAAAGTCATTCTCTAAGGGTCAGCAACAAGGTCGCTCCAAAGTTGCTTAAAGGCCTGGTACAAAAGTATTGTAGTTAGTAAGGGGCCAGCACCAAAGTCACTCCAAAGTTACCATTAAAGGGCTTGCACAACAGTCGCTCTTAAAGAACCAACAAAAATGTAGGTTATAGTTATTGTTAAAGGAGCACTCTGGAAGCCACTGTTAAAGGGGCTCTTTTTTCAAGCACTATGTATTTTCTCCTGGAAAGGCACATCTTGTTTTTGTAATGCCACAGTCTTTCTTCTTCTTCCTGTCACTTATACAGTATATGCCTGTCATTTTTATTTTATATTATGTCATGTGATTTTTATGTCATTTTTAAATACTGCCCACTAAGTGCTCAATCCTGCTGTTTTATTTCTTTGTTAAATACTCCATTTCCTTGATTTTTTTTAAATCCAATACTTTGGTTGCAGTATAGGATTGCTCACAGCCAGTTTCAAAGTAAAATTATAAACACTGGTGATCGCTAGAACTTAAATCTTCTTGATCTGTATTGTTAGACATCCGATCCATATTAGTAAAGTCTAAATCTAGAATGTTCCCTCCTCTGGTTGGTGACTTCACAAGCTGCTTTGGAGATGCCTCTGTAAGGGCCTCTTACATTCTTACATTACAGTACAAACCATTTCCTAATGGTTCAGTGGAGACCTTTCAATCCTTACATACTACTTTTCTGTGGAAAAGGTTACATTCCCTGGTGTTTTATAAAGATTTTAGATTACATTCCTTGACATCTAGTGGTGGCAAAAAGGAGAGTTATATTTCCTCATGTGAAAGGAGATTAAATATTATTACCTGATGCGTTATAGGATATGATCATGTACGTGTATATTTAGCAGGCTGGGAAGTGACTAATAAGGAAGTTCCAAGAAAATCCCATAGCTAGAACTGGCCCTTTTAAGAGCATATACCAATGGTGAGAGAGACAGTAGTAATTGCTGTAATGAGACATGCCATAAGGCTCCATACTATTACATTAAATTTAAAGTATGACCAGGTTATATATATCAAACAGTTAACTCCCCCCCCCCCCATCCTATTAATAGCATAATAATTTCATCTACAATTTTGTTCTCAAATTTTTCTCCTGTTCTTGATTTGAGCGCTCCACAATATTTCAGTGGAAAATGACTGAAGACATGCTTTTCTTGTGCCTTATTCTCACGTAGCTTGCCTAAAACTGCAGACAACATTTCTTATTACTCATTTTCTAATGGCAATTTGGTGGGAAACAGCACCTAATGAGAGAATTTATTGAAAAAAATGTCATGGTTTTGTTTGTGGAAGAAATTTAGCATGTGCTTTGCTTGGAAAAACATTTGTGTAGACTTTGTCTGCTACTTTTCAGTCTCTGTCCAGTTAATAGGATCAAACAAACCTCAATCATTCATCAAGTTAGTCCTACAGGAAATTTTCTCTCCATGTTATAGCATCCTATTCCCATTCCAAATAATTATACATGACAGACAAGTTGGCTCCTAAAATATCAACAGCATAAATATAATGTAAATCTACATTATTCAGACACAGGCTGGTTGTGATGTCAAAACTATACCGTAGCATCTGATAACTGCCTATTTTTAGAAGCCAAGTGTTTCTAATTTAAACCCATTGATCTCATTTTCTTCCCTCATGAGTACCTGCCTCTTTGTTAACAATTCGAGACAAGATTAGGGGATTTTTTTTATTTCTTTTAATCTGATCTAAAATAAAATTATTTGCATTTGATTTATTATTTATCTATGAATTTAATATCTTTTGGAGGGGTGGGTTTAATGCCAACCTAGAACATTTATGTATACATATATAAGAATTCTGAACAGAAACAAAAGAACTCTAGTCTATATCTACGAGAATGTAAAAACAATGTAAATTGTATTAGCTCGTCTCATTCTAGAATATTAGAATATTAACCCCTTGCTGCAAAATGACGTTCCGGGAACATTATGCAATGCAGGTTGTTCCTGCAAAATGACGTTCCTGGAACATCATTCTCTCCCTGCCTCCCCCTCCCCCCACTGTGCCTAACAACGATCAGGCAGCTGCGGTCCCCTTTGGGTAGTTAACCCCATAGGCACCGCGGACCAGGCAACCACAGTGTCTATGGGGCAGCTGGAGGGAGATACGCTCCCTCCTGCCCCCTCTTTACTATAGCAACCCAGATGCTGCTTCATGTGTCTGGGCTGCAATGGATTAGTACGATCAGGCCCCTGCACTGAGGCAGTGACCTGGTCGTATGAATGAGCGGTCATGTTCTGACAGCTCATTCATTCTATAATACATTACAGCACTGGTCATGTGCTGTAATGTATTATAGATGTACCTGTAAAAGTAAAAGCACGCACACACAAATACAAACATACACAAATAAATAAATAAAATAAATAAATATACACTTTCCCATCCCCCCCATTTATAAATGATCCCCTATAAATGAGACACATATATTTGGTATTGGCGCGTCCGTAATAAAAAATGTAGATAAAAGCTATCAAAACGTCACATGTACCCAAAAGGTGTACCACTAAAAACGTCAGCTTATGCCGCAAAAAACAGCCCTCACATAACTCCATTGGTGAAAAAATAAAAATATTACTGCTCTTACAATATGCAAGACACAAACAGTTTTTTTTTAGCATAAATGCCATAAACTATAACAAAAGCTATATAAAATGGATATCACTGTAATTGTATCGACCTAAGGCCTTATTCACACGTCCCGTAATTTACGGATCTGTATTTCCGTATCCGAGTTAGTGCACATTGATGTCTATTGGGCTATTCACACTATCAGTAGATGAAATGAATGAAAATTAATGGCGAAAAAAAAAAGGACGTGTCCTAGTGCGGACCCAAGTTTTTTTTACGGATCCTCTCATTGAAATCAATTGTTTACGTATTGTTCACGGATTGCAACATGCTTGGTATCCATATTTCCGTATTCCCGCAAAAAAAAAAAAAATACGGGTGACTCATGGTTCACAAGGTTCTGTTTCTAAGCAACCACAGGCTGACAAGCGATCATGTGACTTATTTTAGTGGTTGGTCAAACTGGTGCTATTTTTTTTTAACCTACTCAACTTCATTAACTTAAAACGGATTTACAGAAATACTGATGCAATACGGATGTACTACAGATGTCCAATCCGTAATTATTAGTGGGTTTCTTCAGGACTAGAACGTGTGAATAAGGCCTGACGAATAAAGATAACGTCATATAAAATGTATTGTAAACGGCGTACAAAAAAATGGTGAAAAACAGCTGCTAAATTGTGTTTTTATTCATACCACCTCATAAAAAAATTAATAAAAAAGGATTAGGGTGTCACATGTCCCCCAGAATGGTACAGATGGAAACGTCAACTTGTCTTACACAAATATTTTGGCACCGCAAGGCCTCTGTAACATGGTATAATGGCTAAAAAAAAAAGGCCCCAAAATTCACCAGGTCTCTGTCATGTCTGCGGCCTGTGGTTGAATCAGGTGACGCACTGCGGCCATACTGTATATGGGGGATTTCTAGAAACATTGGAATAAGGGGAATAAATAGTGAGTGGTATTTCTCAGTTAGTATTTGCTGTGTAAGAGGAAAAATTCATTAAAATAGAATATCTGCCAAAAAAATGAACATTTTTAATTTCCCCCTCAAACTTGGTTAAATTTCTGTGAAACACCTAAATGGTTAATAAACTTATGAAATGTTCTTTAAATACTTTGAGGGGTGCAGTTTTTTTTTTACAGTGGAGGGATTTATGGGGGTAACTATTATACAGGCCCCACAAATCCACTTCAGAACTGAACTGGTCCCTAATAAAATCAGAGCTGAAATTTTCATGAAAATTTGAAAAATCGCTGCAAAATTTTGAAGCCCTCTAACATCCTAACAAGTTGAAGGACATTCACCAAATGACCTCACCATAAAGCAGACATGTTGTAGATGTTGCATTATTAATTAGTTTATGTGGCATGACTATCTTTTTTTTTTTTTTTTTACAAAAAACTACTGAGTATATCAATCAAAATATACCACAAACATAAAGAGGAATATGTCACGAAAAAACAATCTCAGAATAACCATGATAGTTAAAAGCATCGCAGAGTTATAACTACATAAAGAGAGGCAGGTCAGATTTGAAAACTAGGGGTTAACAGTAGCATTAGTAACGTTGATTAAAGACACAGAAAAACACAAACAAAATGCAACAGCTCACTGCTAATGGCAATACATAAACCCAATACAGAAACGAAAATCTCCTTAAAAATAATAAGGCTCTTGGCATACCATTTGGAAATTTTGTGTACCATCCCACCACCTTAAGGTGGCCTCATGCCTGGGATAGACTTCACACGATACTCTGGCCTCGCCTTGCATAATAATAAGCCTATAATCCGGGCATGTAGTTGGGGGGCTGCTTTTAGTAATTTGTGTGTGGTTTTGTGTCTGCAATTTCAGTCAAAGCAATGTGCACCTGTCTAGTATGAATGGTATTGTAGGAGAGCTGACCAAATTTGTCTTTTTGTCTAACATTGATATATCATGATCAAAATCTACATCAACTCCAGATCTGGTGCGACAGCCTCAGATTCACTATATTTGCTGAGAGACAATGCTCCTCTCAGTAAATCAGGCTTAGGGCATAGGGGTGGGGAGTTACAGAATGTAAGACACAAGTATGTCGGTCTTGATAAATCCCCCATCTATATGCTAGTACCTCAGTGGACCCCTTTAACCTTTGGGCCCTATTACAGATGCTCAGGCTGTTTACATAAACAAGTTGCATATAATACTACATATGTTTATAAAATGGGAATAGTTTGTTAGGCATACTCATAGAACTGTTTTTGTAAAAATTAGCAGTACATGTAAATATGTAAAAGTCATAGTGAGACAAAGGCAAAAAAGAGACACACAGATAAACTGCTGAAAGCTGTAGGTAGGTATGTAAATTCAGGACTAGAGTTACAATTTACTATGGCTTTATAATGTCCTCCATGCTTCTGCTGCTTCTAATGGTCAAATGAAAGTGCAAGTATGTTTTAGCATATCTGGCAGCATTTCATTCCAGATTAATGACCTTGCAGAGAAAAATAAAAGGCTTTTCAATGGGTGATGACACATGTTTAATGGTGATAATGGAGCCTGCTATAACTAGAGGAAAATGTGTTTATATAGGTGGAAAAGCTTCTTTAAAATGGTGGAATGCAAAAAGCAGTTGTATCAGTATAGGCACTAAATAGCAGATATAATTTAAAAGGGTTGTCTTACATTTAAATTATTTACTTTGTTAAATCAGGCAAAATTTAACAATGTCTCTAAATGTTACTATTTAGGCTGGTCTTCCTAATGTGTTTGATGCTTGTTAGAGGAAGCTACTTGTAATGTGCTGATTTCAACTAGCTGATATGCACAATAGCAGGAATCATGCTGCCACTACTTTACAAGATATTCCAGACAGCAGAACTATGTTACTAAGCAAGTGTGAACAGTGACATAGAGCAGAAGTTGGTCACCACAAACCTTTTTGCTGAGTGTAGGAGATGACAGGGATTCAGACTGGCACAAATCCATTTACACTTGACACATTGGTCCTACATTGGTTGACTACCGCTGACTAGTGGTGTGCCTGCCCTTGCCTCTATGTTGGCTACTGCTGATCCTGCCTGGCCTCCATGTTAACTAATGTTGCTCCTGCCTGGCCTCCATGTTGGTTACTGTTGCTCCTGCCTGGCCTCCATGTTGGTTACTGTTGCTCCTGCCTGGCCTCCATGTTGGCTACTGCTGATCCCGGCAGTTCTCTGTGTGCTCAATGCCATGCAGTGTTTGGCCTAATTTTGGGGAGGCTCACTTTCTTCCTCACTCACTTTTAATGGTTCTCTGTGAGCTTACTGACATGCTAGGTCTGGTATAATTTTTGGAAGGCTGACTGGCTACCGCTTCTATCTTGTTCACTCTGTCCTCACTGCTTTGCTGTGTCAGGCTGAATTTTGGGGTGGTTCATGATAAGCTACCTCTGTTTTAATGGTTCCTTGTGTTTTCACTGCCATGCTGTGTCAGGCTGAGTTTTTGGGTGGTCCCTATGCCTACCTCTGTTTTAACCAGGCTGTTGCACAGAATTAGGCATAATGGTGCCATTAGGCAGCCTTAGAGGCATGCATACATGCTGCCCCTGCTGTCTCCTGTCCATTTCCGTTGTATGTCCATCAATTTCTGAGGTTGACAGCTTTTCACACGACCTTCTCTCTACCAAACTTGAGTCCCCTCAAAAAATGCTCGAGTCTCCCATTAACTTCAATGGGGTTCGTTACTCGAAACGAGTACTCGAGTATCGGGAAATATCCGTCTCGAGTATTTTAGTACTCACTCATCACTAATTATTACATTTAGCATTTTAAGTCACATCTACCTCTATTTTGTTAGTTGGCCATTGTGCAATATATTTATGATTATCATGTCTATGCTGCTTATCTGACACATGGTGCTTAGAGATGAGCAAACCTCAAGCATGCTCAAGTCCATCCAAACCCGATAGTTCGGCATTTGATTAGCGGTGGCTGCTGAAGTTCTAAGGTTGTCTGGAAAACATGGATACAGCCAATGACTATATTCATGTTTTTCATATAGCCTTAGGGCATTATTCAACTTCAGCAGCCACCGCTAATCAAATGCCGAACGATGGGGTTCGGATGGACTCAAGCATGCTCGAGGTTCACTCATCTCTAATGGTGCTGTGTTAGTCTTCTGAAATTTCTATTTACTTTTATGATATTGATTTATTTATTCTTTGTATGATCATGTATTAACTAGATTTGCATTTCCAGGGAAATACATAGTGCTTGAAAAGAGCGCCCCTTTAACAGTGACTTCCCCTTTAAGAGAAACTTTAACCCTGGGTGCCATCCCTTTACAAGCGACTTGGGTCCCGTCCCTTTAAGAGCGACTTGGGTCCCTTTAAGAGCGACATGGCTCCCGTCCCTTTAAGAGCTACTTGGGTCTCTTTAAGAGCAACTTGGGCAGTGATTTTCTAAGCAGCCTGTCACTGCATAGATGGGTTAAGAAGCTTCAGCAGCAGCTACGGTGAGCATGGAAAAGCTAGGAGGACCCTAAGGAGCGTGGAGATGTTAGTATAACTTTATGTATATTTCTATATATAAAGGAAGAGCTGCATGGACATCAATAACGATGCAGCCCTTGCTGCAGAACATCAAGACATGTAATAGACTTGGTAAGCAAGCGCTAATCGAGCAGATCGGTTCTAGCTTACAGCAAATGTCAGGCCATGTAAAACTGCCCTAACTTCGTATGTTGTTGTGCTCAACAGCAGCGACCCTGGACAGACATGAACGTAAAATTGCAGGAAAGGGTTAAAGTCTTCAGAAAAACAGCTGTCTGTGCACACATTGTGAAAATATATATCTTTTTTACAATGTATGCACAGACTGACATTTCCCATAAACTTCAATGTACCACAATTATTAGATTCATTATACAGCTGCGTTTTGAGCGTTGTTCACACACAGTAAAATAAAAGCAATATATAGCTGTGATTTTGAGGTAAAAATACAGCTGATGCCATAATACGCCACCTATTGTACTGACAAATTTTGTTTTTATTTTATTGTGTGAACTTAGCTTCATACTTGTGCTAAAAGAAGGCTAGAGAAAGAAGCAGTACTAGATGATATAATGTAATAAATATAATATATTGATATTATAATTAAAGGCATATGCACACAATGGGAAAGATTTATCAAAGGGGGTAAACTAAACACTGCTGTAAACTGCCCATAGCAACCAATTAGAGCTCAGCTTTCAGCGCTGCTAAAATGAAAGCTGAGCTGTGATTGGTTGCTATGGCCAGTTTACAACAGTGTATAGTTAACACCCTTTGATAAATCTGGGCCAATATGTCTAAGGTGACAAAATATTCCAGTATATATATTTTATGGCTTACCTTAACTTTATAGCTACTCTGATGGCTATTTTTATAATTGATAACTATTGACTTTCCTATTTGCTTATTGATAACTATTGGTTGTTCTATTATTGAACACTAATCAGAAACTAATGGGAAATGAAAAACTATATTTGTCAAATGTATCTTCAACTTTCATACCCATTTGTTAGTGAATATACATGTAGAAGAAACAACTAGCACAGCAGTATGGATTATCTAGTATAAAAAAAAAAAACTTCTCCACTGTTGTCCAAAACAGAGATTTCCTGCTGTTGCAGTGTAGCCATTGTTGCATAAATCCTACCTTCCTTCCTACTTTCCTGTTGACTGTAGCAGAATTGAAAAATGCTTAGTTACTTAGTCACTACTATAGGTCAGCAAAAGCAAAAATCTTTTAAAACAGAAAGATGAAAAGAACAAAACAACTTTACATACTGTTTATAATGTTTATCATAGATATTACTGAATAAGAATTAAGACCCAACAAGACTGTGAAATACATGTATCTGCAAAAGACTGCCTCTTTAAATAAAATTCTAGTTGAAGTTGAATTTTTCACAGATTTTTCAGTTTTCTATATATTATGTTTATTATCATCTTTTTTGAGTGGACTCCCAAAATATAAATTTTTCACTGCAATGTTAAGTAGTCATTCTACCAAATGCATGTCCCAAGATACTACTCACTGGTGGATTAAAAAGACTATGAGCCCTTAGCGGTTTCCAAAACTTTGGACCCCTATCCCAACTGTAGCCTTCCTCATGCTGTGTATTTCAGCCATTCTATGCAGCAAAATTACTTCATTTGAGACTTTTTACCATTTCTTCCTGCTCCTTGACCTACAATTTATATTAAGTCGAGAAAGGCCATCCAACTGAAAAGCCCATTACTGGTATTACAGCACTAACCATCTTTTTACTGACCTTATTTTGAGTTGAATGCACCCTCTTTATTTACTAAGAGGCACACACCAGGCACTGAAATCTATACCTGCTCCAGAGCAGGTGTATATTTCTGCCATGTTTTACAAATGCTGGCAGGCGTAAATCATGATAAATCAGGAGTGGGAGAAGGCCATGGCTCTCCCTTCCTTGCTGCCCCCTCCTCCGTGTCCATAAGGTGAGCGGCTGTACATTGGGAAAAAGTAATTTTCTTATACTGGAGTACCCCTTTAAAGGGAATTCCGGATAAGAAAAACTTGTTTTCAATTAAAAGTACTTTAAAAGTTATATAGATGTGTCCATACAATGTATTACCGTCTCTGTACAGTTCTGCCACACTGGTAAAAATCCAGGAAGTGAAAAAAAATGGCCCCTGTGCAAATCCACATTGTCTCTTGCTCCTTCTGCTATCCTCCCTTAGGAGACAAATCTTCCATGCCTCTGTCTCACATTGTGTGTGTCTGCTGAGATCAGGCTGGTGCTGCAGAAAGGGGGAAGGGCGTGATGTCCCAGGAGGCTTGGCTGGATCCCCCAATCCCCTGAGTGATTCACCATCTCTGACCGGCCAGAAGCAGGTCTTGCACTGCTCTGATTGTGCAGACGTGTACAGTGAAATTAGGGCTGTGTTCACACATGTTGGAGTGTCATTGCAGTACTGCAGCGTATTCACAAAAATGATGCAGTAACACAAGTAAATGAGAGGATCAGAGCCTTATTGTGGGGCTCAATTTTCAAAGATAACAGATGCTTGATCATAATATGTGTGTGGAAATGAAAAGAAAAAATATTCAAAAAGTTCTTTATTTTATTCCAATATCAGCCTTACAGGTAGAGAATACAGCCTGCGGTGCTGTGTTACAGGTAGAATATATAGTACTGTGTGGGTGGGACCACAATGAAATCATAAATTATCGCAAATAATTCAGTAACACAATGAAACTGCAATGTTTGAACACAGCCTAGATGTTCTGCAATAGATTTGGGCGGGGAATGGGCAGAGTGTGGGACTGTGATGAACAGCTGAGGGAAAGCATTACATTCTGGAACCTGTAGTAGTGTGTACAACTGATAAAACAGAACAAAAAAACCCCAAACAAATGGATTTTGGTAGTTTCAAAAATGGAATAGATAGGTAAGTAATGCTTTATGCTTCTGCAGAAGTTTCATTTTTTAACCTCTACCTCTACCTGGAGTTTCCCTTTAAGGGTGACAGGGGAAGGGGTTAAATACTCTTTAAATGCTGAGTATCACCTCCCCTCAACTTTAGTGTAACTTTCTCTATACCATAAATTACAAGATTTGTACATGTACCTTCACTTAGAGGAAATGAAGTGAGGCTTCAGATTTGTCAGTGGATTTGTGGTTGACTGAAGGATAGATATCAGAGGATTGTTGCTAATGATGTATCTTCTGAGCAAAGACTGGTTACGAGTGGTGTGCAACAAGGGTCTGTTTTGGGTCCTATTCTTTTTAATATGTTTGTAGGTGACATAGGAGAAGGTTTGGTAGGTAAGGTTTCCTTGTTTGCTAAAGACACAAAAGTGTACAACAGGGTTGATATTGCTGGCGGTGTCAGCAGGGCTGGATTAAGGAATGGGCACAAGGGGCACGTGCCCCAGGGCCCGCACCACAAAGGGGCCCCCACCAACCCAAACCCGGAAGCAGGGTTTCGGGTTCAGGCTGGTGCATTTTTATTATTTTTTATTATTAGTTGCGCGTTGTCAGCCGGGTGAGGTGTAGTACACAGTGACATCATCTTGCCGAGCAGGGGAGAAGTCCGGGCACAGCAGGCTGCTGCTGTGAGCTTCCGTGCCTGTGTGTAACAGGCTGTCTGCCAGAAGCTCACCTGGCCAGCCTGGCCAGCCTGCCCCTCCAGCCCCTCGACCGATCCCCCTGACCCCCAGCTTCTCTCCCTGCCCCCCCCCCCCCCAGCTTGGGGAGCCTCCAACAAAATAGTCGCCTGGGGCCTCCACCAACCTTAATCCGGACCTGGGTGTCAGAAATATGGAAAATGATTTAGCTTTGCTAGATAAGTGCTCCAAACATTGGAAATAGAAGTTCAATGTTTCCAAATGTAAAATAATGCACTTGGGAAGGAGGAGTCCTCTGAGTATCCTATTAGCAGTTCTTTGTTGGCAATGACATCAGGATTTAGGGATGGTGATTTCTGACAGACTTAAAATTGAGTTACCAGTGCAACCAGGCGGTGGGGAAAGCAAATCGTATGCTGGGCTGTATAGCTAGAGGTATAACCAGTAGGAAGCGGGAGATTGAGACCACATCTGGAATACTGTGTCTAGTTCTAGAGACCTCACCTAAAAAAGGATATTGATAAAATAGAATGGGTCCAAAGACGGGCTACAAAAATGGTGGATGGTATGAGGTATAAACCATATCAGGAAAGACTTAAGGATTTGAATCTGTATAGTCTGGAAGAAAGAAGGTAAAGGGAGGACATAATTGAAACCTTTAACCCCTTCACGAATCAGAACATAACCGTACATTCTGGGTAGGGGAGTTCAGAGGGGTGCCGCAAAGCAACCTTGCTTTGAACTGCCACGACCCCGGACGCTATTTGTAGCCGGGACTAGGGATGAGCGAACCGTTGGACTTTTGGTCCAACGGCATCTTCGCTCAATTAGTATGCCTGCAACGTCTGCGATACTGGGTGCATAGTTGCGATCCCGGGAATCTGCAGGCAGGATCTTCCAGGGAATTCAAGATACATTCCCTGGATTTCCAGGGAATGCATCTTGAATTCCCTGGAAGATCCTGGCCGCAGATTCCCGGGAGCGCAACTATGCACCCGAGATCGCAGGCATCACAATGGAGTGAGTGGCTTTCGGACCGAAAGTCCGAAAGTTTCACTAATCTCTAGCCGGGACCATGGCAGTTAGTGTTAGCCCGCTAATTAGCTATTAAGATGCAGCTGTCAAAGCTTACGGCTGCATTTAAATATCTATTTCCATGCATCCATGTTGGTCTAGTGGGCAGATCCCCCCTCCTGTGATGCGATTGCAGAGGGATGATCTGTTTAACTTACTGCAGCAGACAAGAGTAATACAGCACTGATCTAATGGATCAGTGCTATATTATGTACACTACCGTTCAAAAGTTTGGGGTCACATTGAAATGTCCTTATTTTTTAAGGAAAAGCACTGTACTTTTTAATGAAGATAACTTTAAACTAGTCCTAACTTTAAACAAATACACTCTATACATTGCTAATGTGGTAAATGACTATTCTAGCTGCAAATGTCTGTTTTTTTGTGCAATATCTACATAGGTGTATAGAGGCCCATTTCCAGCAACTATCACTCCAGTGTTCTAATGGTACAATGTGTTTGCTCATTGGCTCAGAAGGCTAATTGATGATTAGAAAACCCTTGTGCAATCATGTTCACAGTCTAGCTCGAAATCATGAAAACAGTTTTGCTTGTTACAGAAGCTACAAAACTGACCTTCCTTTGAGCAGATTGTGTTTCTGGAGCATCACATTTGTGGGGTCAATTAAACGCTCAAAATGGCCAGAAGAAGAGAACTTTCATCTGAAACTCGACAGTCTATTCTTGTTCTTAGAAATGAAGGCTATTCCATGCGAGAAATTGCTAAGAAATTGAAGATTTCCTACAACGGTGTGCACTACTCCCTTGAGAGGACAACACAAACAGGCTCTAACCAGAGTAGAAAAAGAAGTGGGAGGCCGCGTTGCACAACTAAGCAAGAAGATAAGCACATTAGAGTCTCTAGTTTGAGAAACAGACTCCTCACAGGTCCCCAACTGTCATCTTCATTAAATAGTACCCGCAAAACACCAGTGTCAACATCTACAGTGAAGAGGCGGCTGCGGGATTTTGGGCTTCAGGGCAGAGTGGCAAAGAAAAAGCCATATCTAAAACTGGCCAATAAAAGAAAAAGATTAAGATGGGCAAAAGAACATGGACATTGGACAGAGGAAGACTGGAAAAAAGTGTTGTGAACGGATGAATCCAAGTTTAAGGTGTTTGGATCTTAAAGAAGAACGTTTGTGAGACGCAGAACAAATGAAAAGATGCTGGAAGAATGCTTGACGCCATCTGTTAAGCATGGTGGAAGTAATGTGATGGTCTGGGGTTGCTTTGGTGCTGGTAAGGTGGGAGATTTGTACAGGGTAAAAGAGATTCTGAAAAAGGAAGGCTATCACTCAATTTTGCAACGCCATGCCATACCCAGTGGACAGCGCTTGATTGGAGCCAATTTCATCCTACAACAGGACAATGACCCTAAACACACCTCCAAATTGTGCAAGAACTATTTACAGCAGAAGCAGGCAGCTGGTATTCTATCGGTAAAGGTGTGGCCAGCGCAGTCACCAGATCTGAACCCCATTGAGCTGTTGTGGGAGCAGCTTGACCGTATGGTACGCCAGAAGTGCCCATCCAACCAATCCAACTTGTGGGAGCTGCTTCTAGAAGCGTTGGGGGAAATTTCTCCAGCTTACCTCAACAGATTAATAGCTAGAATGCCAAAGGTGTGCAATGCTGTAATTGCTGCAAAAGGTGGATTCTTTGACTAAAGCAAAGTTTGATGTAAAAACAATGTTATTTCAAATACAAATCATTATTTCTAACCTTGTCAATGTCTTGACTCTATTTTCTATTCATTTCCAAACGTATGGTGGTGAATAAGTGTGACTTTTCATGGAAAACACAAAATTGTTTGGGTGACCCCAAACTTTTGAACGGTAGTGTATACAACACTGATCTATATAATGGATCAATGTAGTTGTATTTCTCAGGGGACTTCTAATTACTGTGTAAAAAAATAAATAAGTTTTTAGATCAATAAAAAATACCCTCCCCTAATAAAAATTTAACTCCCCCCCCCTTTTCCCATTTTATCAATAAAAATAAATGAATAAATAAACATATTTGAAATTGTCGCGTGTGTAATTGCTCAAACTATTAAAATATCCCATTCCTGATCTCACACGGTAAACAGTGTTAGTGCAAAATGACTTATTTTTTGGCACATCTAATCCAGAAAAATTGTAATAAAAATTGATCAAAAAGTTGCATATACGCACTCATGGTTCTGATAGAAAGTACAGTTTATGGTGCAAAAATGACACCTAACAGCCCCACAGACCAACAAATAAAAGCGTTATAAGAATGGTAATAGAGCAATTTTAAGGAACATTTATTATTATTATTATTTTTTTTTTAAAGGTTTTAATTTTTTAAAAGCCATCGAATAAAAGTTATTAAAGTTGCCTTTGCCGACTTGAAGAACAAAGATATCATGGCAGTTTTACCATAGGGGGAATGGTGTAGACACCAAACAGTCTCTTAAGGCCCTATTCCACGGGCCGACTGACAGGAGCAAACGAGCGCTATTTGCGCTCGCTTGCTCCTCATTCCCTGCTTGCTGCTGCTGCTGCTATTCCACACGGCACCAGTGAGCGGGTGAGTCTGGAGGGGGGATCACTGATCGTTTGGGCAGCCCATAGGATACAGCAGCGTCTGCTGCCGATGCTCCTATTCCACGGAGCGACGTCAACAGATCGTTGCTGTATCAGTCGTCGCTGTATCAGTTGTCCTGAAGTATGTTAAAGGACTAAATAAGGTTCAGGAAGGAAGAGGGAAAAAACTGAACTTAGGTGTTATCCAGTGCTACAAAAACAGGGCCACTTTCTTTCAGAGACAGCCCCATTCTTGTCTACAGCTTGGGGGGGGGGGGGGGTGCTACTCAGTTCCATTGAAGTGAATGGAGATTAATTGCAAACCTCACCTAAACTTGAAACAAAGGTGGCCATGTTTTTGTAGCACTGGATAACCCCTTTAAGAACAAGAGGACACAGTGAGAGGTTAGTTGGGGGAAAGATCAGAATGAAAAAATATTACTTTACTGAAAGAGCCTACACTTGACAGAAGCAGCTTATGCACCTTCACTTGATGCAGTAAAGGTGTGTTTACACAGAAATTTTTATCTGACAGATTTTTAAAGCCAAAGCCAGGAACAGACTATATACAGACGTCATAAAGGAAAGACTATGATTTCACCTCTTTTCAAATCCATTCCTGGATTTGGCTTCAAATCTGTCAGATAAATCTCAGTGTAAACACACCATTATGCAATGAAATAATGCCCAACGACACAGAGGATCAGAGCCGGCACTGCCAATCCTACCTGCACAAAAAACAAGGCATAAACAGTATATCCTTTGTAATTTATCAAATAGTCCTTTTTATGGTGCTCGACTTCAAAGACAATAGATGCTTGATCATAATACAAGAGATACGTGGAGAAAAAAAAGCAGCACTGACCAAATGAAATTGAAAAAATCCTTTATTTTATTCTAATATCAGCATTACAGGTAGATAATACAGTGTGGTGTTACAGGTAGAGAATACAGTGTGCTGTGTGGTGTTACAGGTAGAGAATACAGTGTGCTGTGTGATGTTACAGGTAGAGAATACAGTGTGCTGTGTGGTGTTACAGGTAGAGAATACAAAGTGCTGTGTGGTGTTACAGGTAGAGAATACAGTGTGCTTTGTGATCTTACAGGTAGAGAATACAGTGTGCTGTGTGGTGTTACAGGTAGAGAATACAGCGTGCTGTATGGTGTTACAGGTAGAGAATACAGCGTGCTGTGTGGTGTTACAGGTAGAGAATACAGTGTGCTTTGTGATCTTACAGGTAGAGAATACAGTGTGCTGTGTGGAGTTACAGGTAGAGAATACAAAGTGCTGTGTGGTGTTACAAGTAGAGAATACAGCGTGCTGTGAGGGCTAACCTCATGGGCCTCAAGCTAATTTTTCGAGGGCTCACCTCATGAGCCTTGTAAGAAGATACAATTTGTTATTTTAGAGGACAGATATGTGTCACGAGGTGCCTAGCCTGGGGGGAGTGAACAGGTATCTTTAGACAGTAACTGTAGGTTATTGACACTTTTATTAAATGCATCAGCTGTTTCCACAGCTGATCCGGGTCCAGCTTTACTGGAGCAGTCAAAGAGATGGGTGGGAGACTGGGGAGAGAGAGTCTATTGCCCATTAAAGTAATCCCCACACCAACTTTGCTTTTTGTGATTTAAATGGCTGCATAATAAATTTTCTTTTGCTCAATATTTTGCTTTCTGTCCACGCTAATGTAGAGGAAATAAGTTGTCCGAATATTTTTTCCATTATACAAAGCGGTTATATTGTGTTTGGAGTGTAGAGTTGATAGTCTGTGATAGTGGCGTAATACTGAAAGTGGATATATATATATATATATATATATATATATATATATATATATATATGCAATATATACATGTGTGCAATTCACATCACTGGCTGGGCAATATATAATGCTGCAAACAATTGTATTTCGCAAGTGTACTGAATAAATAAAAACCAAACACACGCTATTATGATGCACCACCTAATACGTACTTAAGTACCACCACACCAAAAGGTACACTTCTAATTTACGTTCATGCACCCAGGCATGCTTCCCCTTCTGTACCATATGCTTTACAGATGTTTTTTTCATGAGGTTTTATTGTGCACTTGGTGACCACCTAGTAGTCAAATCTTTATTTAATGGGCTCTATAATGGGATTCTATATTTGTTCGAATAGTCAAATATCGGGAGCTATTCGAATCGAATTTCAAATTATCGAATATTTCACTATTCGCTCATCTCTAATCATAAACATTAATTCTGGCTGTTGTTTTAGAACAACGGCCGTTGTTTGTGCTAATTGGTACTTAGAGGGAACATCTGTGGTGAGGTTAAGGTTTGGTGTTGTTGTGTCAGCTGAGCCAAAGATTGTATTGTCTTGACGCCACTGCTTGTCCAGCACACAGGTGTGATGTTTGTATGTAAAGCAATTTTAAGGAACATTTATTTTTTAAAAAGGTTTTCATTTTTTTAAAAGCCATTAAATAAAGTTACAAATCGTTGTAATTGTACTAACTTAAGGAACATGTGTAACAAGTCAGTTTTACCTTAGGGCGAACAATGTAACCTCCCCCCCCCCCCCCAAAAAAAAAAATAATAAAAAAAAATTCAATTCCACCACACATAATTTTTTTCTGGTTTTGCAGCATATTTTCTGCAAAAATTAAGCCTGTCATTGCAAGGTACAATTAGTGGCGCCAAAAAAATAAGGGCTCATTTGGGTCTCTAGGTGAAAAAAATGCATGTGCTACAGCCTTTTAAGCACAATTAGGATAAAACGAAAGCACAAAAATGGAAATTGGCTCTGTCCTTAAGAGGTTAATAGTGGGATAACACACATAGCCTTAGTTTGAAACTGTCAAGCCTACTTTGGGCATTTATGTGTCAAAATCTTACTGTGTTTTGGCTTGTAAATCAGACTGTATTTGGGCAATAAAAGGCTAATATGTCCTGAGTTGGGCTAGAATTTTTTTGATATGGTTTTTGATGGTGGTTAATATTCAAAAAAAATCCATAACCATAATCATCATGCAATATGCGATTAAGCCCAAAATGCATTGGTTAATCCCTGTTTGGCTTGCTTTATTCAGATGTTGGTGCTAATCTGAGAGTCTTAGCTTGTGTACCTGTGGGAAGAGCTGTCAATTCAGCAGAATATAGTTATTATAAAGACACAACTCACATCCTGCCTGCTTTAGTGACCTCTAAACAACACAAGCATGTCTAGGAGGCTCTCCTATAGAGGTAAATAATCCAGTCTATTTTCCCTATGGGGTCTGTTGTAAAGCATGTTTCTAAATAATGTTAAAAGCAGCAATGTAGCAATGCCATAATAGTAAACTACAAACTAAAAATTACAAAAATAGAAAGAGATGAGAAGAGTTTTAGTATCTGTCTCAGTAAAAATCTAGGTGAAACATTTCCTTTAAGTTTTCTTACCTTGATCCTTGGCTCCATTTTTAGGAACATTTTAAAAATGTAAATTAAAGGATTTGGTGCACTGAGGGCGCCCCACCTCTTCTAATGAGTATTCATTTGGTGCTCTGCAGTGATGCGTGCTGGACCCTGATATTCTTTAGAAGTGGCGGCCAGTTGGGGCTGATTGGGGCACTGAGGGTGGTATTCCGCCGCCAGTGCACCAAACTGCCATATTTACATCTATATCATAAAAATCAAAGTCTGTCTGTCTGTCCTTCTGTCTGTCTGTCTGTCCTCTATAGACTTCCAAACACCTGAACCGTTTGACCCCAAATTTGACACACAGATACATTGGGTGCCCGGGAAGGTTATTGCGAAGGTCCTGTCCCCGCCAGATGTACAGGAGGGGAGGAGGAGGGGAAAGATACTCCATCTATACAGTACATGTATACAGGGCCCCCTACTCCATCTATACAGTACATGTATATACAGGGCCCCCTACTCCATCTATACAGTACATGTATATACAGGGCACAACAGGTATACCAAACTGTGACTGGGTAACACTGCTACACCAGACCTGACCAATACCGCCATACTGTGCTGGATAACACTGTCATACCAGACCTGACCAATAGTGGGATAACACACATAGCCTTAGTTTGAAACTGTCAAGCCTACTTTGGGCATTTATGTGTCAAAATCTTACTGTGTTTTGGCTTGTAAATCAGACTGTATTTGGGCAATAAAAGGCTAATATGTCCTGAGTTGGGCTAGAATTTTTTTGATATGGTTTTTGATGGTGGTTAATATTCAAAAAAAATCCATAACCATAATCATCATGCAATATGCGATTAAGCCCAAAATGCATTGGTTAATCCCTGTTTGGCTTGCTTTATTCAGATGTTGGTGCTAATCTGAGAGTCTTAGCTTGTGTACCTGTGGGAAGAGCTGTCAATTCAGCAGAATATAGTTATTATAAAGACACAACTCACATCCTGCCTGCTTTAGTGACCTCTAAACAACACAAGCATGTCTAGGAGGCTCTCCTATAGAGGTAAATAATCCAGTCTATTTTCCCTATGGGGTCTGTTGTAAAGCATGTTTCTAAATAATGTTAAAAGCAGCAATGTAGCAATGCCATAATAGTAAACTACAAACTAAAAATTACAAAAATAGAAAGAGATGAGAAGAGTTTTAGTATCTGTCTCAGTAAAAATCTAGGTGAAACATTTCCTTTAAGTTTTCTTACCTTGATCCTTGGCTCCATTTTTAGGAACATTTTAAAAATGTAAATTAAAGGATTTGGTGCACTGAGGGCGCCCCACCTCTTCTAATGAGTATTCATTTGGTGCTCTGCAGTGATGCGTGCTGGACCCTGATATTCTTTAGAAGTGGCGGCCAGTTGGGGCTGATTGGGGCACTGAGGGTGGTATTCCGCCGCCAGTGCACCAAACTGCCATATTTACATCTATATCATAAAAATCAAAGTCTGTCTGTCTGTCCTTCTGTCTGTCTGTCTGTCCTCTATAGACTTCCAAACACCTGAACCGTTTGACCCCAAATTTGACACACAGATACATTGGGTGCCCGGGAAGGTTATTGCGAAGGTCCTGTCCCCGCCAGATGTACAGGAGGGGAGGAGGAGGGGAAAGATACTCCATCTATACAGTACATGTATACAGGGCCCCCTACTCCATCTATACAGTACATGTATATACAGGGCCCCCTACTCCATCTATACAGTACATGTATATACAGGGCACAACAGGTATACCAAACTGTGACTGGGTAACACTGCTACACCAGACCTGACCAATACCGCCATACTGTGCTGGATAACACTGTCATACCAGACCTGACCAATACCGCCATACTGTGACTGGATAACACTGCCAGACCTGACCAATACCGCCATACTGTGACTAGATAACACCTCCATACCAGACCTGACCAATACCGCCATACTGTGACTGGGTAACACCGCCACACCAGACCTGACCAATACCGCCATACTGTGACTGGATAACACTGCCACACCAGACCTGACCAATACCGCCATACTGTGACTGGATAACACTGCCATACCAGACCTGACCAATACCGCCATACTGTGACTGGATAACACTGTCATACCAGACCTTACCAATACCGCCATACTGTGACTGGATAACACTGTCATATAAGACCTGACTAATACCGCCATACTGTGAATGGATAACACCGCCACACCAGACCTGACCAATACCGCTATACTGTGCTGGATAACACTGTCATACCAGACCTGACCAATACCGCCATACTGTGACTGGATAACACTGCCATACCAGACCTGACCAATACCGCCATACTGTGCTGGGTAACACTGTCATACCAGACCTGACCAATACCGCCATACTGTGACTGGATAACACTGCCATACCAGACCTGACCAATACCGGCAAACTGTGACTGGGTAACACCGCCACACCAGTCCTGACCAATACCACCATACTGTGACTGGATAACACTGCCATACCAGACCTGACCAATACCGCCATACTGTGACTGGGTAACACCGCCACACCAGTCCTGACCAATACCACCATACTGTGACTGGATAACACCATCATATTAGACCTGACCAATACTGCCATACTGTGACTGGATAACACCGCTATACCAGACCTGACCAATACCACCATACCGTGACTGGATAACACGGCCACACCAGACCTGACCAATACCGCCATACTGTGACTGGATAACACCCCCATACCAGACATGACCAATACCGACACACTGTGACTGAATAACACTGCCATACGGGTAAATACAACCCTGCAGGTATACAGGACACTACAGGTATACAGGACCCCAAAACTATACACTACAAGTGCACGGGACCTCCACAAAACTATATACTACAGGTATACAGGACCCCAAACTTTACACTACAGGTATACAGGACCCCAAAACTATATACTACAGGTATACAGGACCTCCACCAACTATATACTTCAGGTATACAGGACCTCCACCAACTATATACTACAGGTATACAGGACCCCAAACTATACACTACAGGTATACAGGACCCCAAAACTATACACTACAGGTATACAGGAATTCCACCAACTATATACTACAGGTATATAGGACCCCAAACTATACACTACAGGTATACAGGACCTCAAAACCATACACTACAGGTATACAGGACCTACACAAACTCTATAATACAGGTATACAGCACCTTCACCAACTCTATACTACAAGTATACAGGACCCCAAATATACTACAGGTATACAGGAACTCCACCAGCTATATACTACAGGTATATAGGACCCCAAACTATACACTACAGGTATACAGGACCTCTACCAACTCTATACTATAGTTATACAGGACCCTCAAACTATTTACTACAGGTATACAGGACCCCCAAACTATATACTACAGGTATACAAGACCTCCACCAATTATACACTACAGGTATCCAGGACCCTCAAACTATAAACTACAGGTATACAAGACCTCCACCAACTATACATTACAGGTATACAGCACCAACTATATACTACAGGTATACAGGACCCCCAAACTATACAGTACAGGTATACAGGACCTTCACCAACTGTACACTGCAGGTATACAGGACCTCCCTCAACTATACACTATAGGTATACAGCCCCCCCAACTATGCACTACAGATATGCGAGACCCCTAAAAACTATACATTGTGGGTATACAGAACCCCTCCAACTATGCACTACAGGTATACACTAATTCCACTGATTAACTCAAATGAAACAATACCTTTAGCTTGGCCTCCTGGGCACCTTAGAACAAATCTAATTAACACACTGACACTTTATACCCGGGTGGCGCCGGGTACATTTTCTAGTATCTAATAAATTACAAAGTTCCCAAAAAACGGTACAAAGAATTAAGGTAATTTTTTTTTACAATTTTATCATCAGCCCCTCTTGTGCTAAAGGGACATATCAGCAGGTTAGATGCATCTAGTGGAGGCAGTGGAAAATTAAATGATGAGTGCTTTGGGAAGCCAGGAGCTTCTGCCCCTGGGTAGTCACCAAAATGGCCATATTATATTTGCCAATGATAATACTAATTATACCAAGAGCTTTCTGCTCTCTTTCAGCATTGCCATACTTAATTTTTTTTCTCTTAAAAATAGACTTCAAGCTATATGTATTGTATAGTAAGTAGAGCAATGAGATCATAATACTTTTTAACTTTTAAAAATGCTTTTCTCAGACTTACCACATCTAAAACTGAGAACTGACTTGTTTATTTTTGTTTATTTCAAATCAGTAAATGAATCAATGAAATTCTGACATTGGAATTCCTATTTTCTTGACTTCGATCCCACCCTGCTGTGCAGTCATATGCAAACAATTTGTTGGTGTGCACAGTAACAATGTAGTTGCTGTATAGTGTTACATGGCCGCACATTACCAGGAAATCTATCCATAAATCAGATTTTCTTACTTTGTGGTGGAGACATTTTATTTTTGACATTTTGTACTGAAACATTTGTTCCTATTTATTTGTTTAAAAGTAGCAAGGAATGCTTATATTTAATGGATCATTTGTTGTGTGCATACTGTTACATAACATTTGACAGTAGCCTCGATAATCTCATATCATGAAAACAATTGATCTGTTATGACTTTCTGTTTTTTTCCAGATTCTGCATTTCTTCTTGATTTGCACTTAGCAAGCAGAAAATGTAGATCACAATAGATATAGGCTGAGGGTACTATTAGACGGGCCGAAAGGGGCCCGATAACTGTAAATGAGCGCCGGTCTGCTAGATCGGCGCTCGTTTACTGGGCCTATTACACGGCCCGATAATCATTTAACAAGGGCTGCAAGGACATTGTTACTTTACTTATCCACGCTCCAGGTCTGCTGCTGCGGTCCGCCTCTCCCCGGGTCCCACACGCTGTAGCTTCAGAGCGGCCTGTCAGCTGATCCCGGTCCCAGCCTGTGATTGGCTGAGCAGCCTGTCAACTCAGACAGGACGCTCTGAAGCTAGAGCGCGCGGCACACAGGGAGAAGCAGAGCGCAGCAGCAGTCCTGAAGTGTGGATAGGTAATGTATATAGTCACCGGCCGCGCACCGCTATTACACGTAGCGATGCGCGGTCGGCACCCGACAATTATAGGTTCTAGCCTATATCAACGATCAGCCGATGACAACGATCATCGGCTGATCGTTGTCTTTATTACACGGAGCAATAATCGGCTGAATCGGTCCGATTTGCCGATTGTCGTTCCGTGTAATAGTACCCTAACAGTATGTGGATATGCGTCCTTTGGGTATTCTATTACCGGTTATATTATAGGTTCAAATATGCTCTCTACATAGTGTCTGTGCACACTATAACACATTAATGTGATTTCTTGTGCATTGAATAGATTGGTATATAGATGGAATGCAATATTTATGAAGCTCCACTGTCACTTTTTCTGATGCCATATTAAAAAAAGAGACCATTTTTCAAAATGGAAACCTGGTTGCAGGTTACAAATGTTACATTAAAATGTCATGTTAGTGGCAACTTTAATTATTATGTAATTTATATTTTAATATAATGATTAGAGCTGGGGAGGATTTGCTTTTGTTTTCTTTATGTGCAGAGGTATAATTAGGAAGTGGTGGAACCCATAGCATATTTACATATTTAAAAATCCTGGAAGAAGAATCGAAGGGACAAGACGAAAATTGTCTTAGTTCTCAAGGGTTTAACAAAAATCCAACACATACCTCTTTTCCCGTTTGTAAAGAAATACATCTAAACTACAACATAAAAAAAACCTTAAAACTGGTAAAATATAATGTTACCTAGCCTGCATAGCAATTGTCATAAATAAATATTACCCAATGTCCAAATTACATTGAGTTGGGCAAATTACATCCCATAAAAGTGCTGCTTTGTACCATATATGTATATATATATATCTATATACACTCACCGGCCACTTTATTAGGTACACCATGCTAGTAACGGGTTGGACCCCCTTTTGCCTTCAGAACTGCCTCAATTCTTGGTGGCATAGATACAACAAGGTGCTGGAAGCATTCCTCAGAGATTTTGGTCCATATTGACATGATGGCATCACACAGTTGCCGCAGATTTGTCGGCTGCACATCCATGATGCGAATCTCCCGTTCCACCACATCCCAAAGATGCTCTATTGGATTGAGATCTGGTGACTGTGGAGGCCATTTGAGTACAGTGAACTCATTGTCATGTTCAAGAAACCAGTCTGAGATGATTCTAGCTTTATGACATGGCGCATTATACTGCTGAAAGTAGCCATCAGATGTTGGGTATATTGTGGTCATAAAGGGATGGACATGTCAGCAACAATACTCAGGTAGGCTGTGGTGTTGCAACGATGCTCAATTGGTACCAAGGGGCCCAAAGAGTGCCAAGAAAATATTCCCCACACCATGACACGACCACCACCAGCCTGAACCGTTGTTACAAGGCAGGATGGATCCATGCTTTCATGTTGTTGACGCCAAATTCTGACCCTACCATCCGAATGTCGCAGCAGAAATCGAGACTCATCCGACCAGGCAACGTTTTTCCAATCTTCTACTGTCCAATTTCGATGAGCTTGTGCAAATTGTAGCCTCAGTTTCCTGTTCTTAGCTGAAAAGAGTGGCACCCGGTGTGGTCTTGATCTATAGTTTTTATTAATATCATATTGATGTAAAAGAAAAATTTTGATCGCATTTTATAAATTTTTTCATGATATATAATTAAAAAAAGAAGCAATCCTGGTGTTTTTTTTTCTCATTTACACCATTCGGCGTGTTGGAACAGTATTGTTGTATTTTAATAGATCAGACTATTCCGCACACTACAATATGTAATATATTAATTTATTTATTTTTACATATTTTTATTTTTATAATGGGCACGGAAGTATTTTTAAACTTTTATGGGGGGGGGGGTATATAAGGTTTTTTTTTTTATACTTTTAAGACTTTTTTTAAATACACTTTTTTACACTTTTATTTCACTGTAAAACATGCAATCATTAGATTACATATACTGATCTGTGCTATGCCATAGCATAGATCAGTGTTTTCGGCAATCTGTGCCTAGAGCCTGCCTGAGAGCAGACTCTTTACACAGATCACCCATCTGACAGAATGGAGGTAAGTGGCTTACCCTCCGCCTGTCAGTACGAGTGATCGGTTCCGATCAGTCAGTGACAGGTGCCTAAGCTGTCACTGACTTCCTTAAACCCTACGATCGCTACAGATTGCAGCTGCCTATCATTATCTCCGGTTCCGGATGTGTGCAGGACCAGTCACACTGCAGCGGTCCCGCACACATCTAAAGCCCAGGGCATCTGCAGCAGGAAGGTATATAAACGTATTGTGAACGCGAAGGGGTTAAAGCAATGTATTTTCATTTTTTTTTTTCGGAGTACCCCTTTAACCTTTTATGAACTGCCCATAGTGTAAATATGGTGTAAAAATGGTCGTGTGGGGGATGTATGAAGTGGGCTCAAGAGTTGAACCTGCATTATACACAGTGGATGTCTGCTGCTGAAAAAATAGCATTTTAAGAAACTTGCAATCCTCTCTTTGTAAGAAAGATAGTCATGCTACATAAGTTGTGAAGTTATGAATACGAAATGCAAAGAGGCAAAATATTGGAGTCAACAAGTTGGCTTAATATAAGGTCTATCAGTATCAGTGCAACAAACACAGCAGTGGAAGTGGCTCCTATGCTTTCTAATAGTAAAATCACAGGCAACCATGCAAGCACCTTGGGATGTGCATTACACAAGTGTAAATTGGCCAGAAAGAAAGGTGAAGAAGCCTCAACTTCAATATCATCAAAGGAGGCATTAGCTTGAATTTGAAAAAGTACAGAAAGTGGATAGTAGAAAATTGGAAATGGGTGATTTGGAGAGATGAGAGACGAATGTCAGATTCTGCTAGGGGGACTAATTGATACAGAAATTGAAGGAACTGTCAAGTTTGATGTAGGAAGTCTGATGATATGGGCTTGTTTTACAGGCAAAGGCAGTGAATAGTTAATCAGGATTGATGGTGGTCTCAGTGCTAAGCTATATGTATTGAGACAATCAGGGGGTTACTCACTCGCTGGGATCGCCATCTCCTGGCTCTGAGACGGTTGGCACATCACAAATTGCAGTCCAGTCAGTGCTGTATGCTTTATAATGACCACAGTCAGCTTTATTTATCCATTCAAGGAAAAACAAAAAGGTATAAGCAACACTGCAAGTAAAATAAAACCTAGGCCGTCTAGCCACTGACTAACACAACACAGCTTCCCTAGTGCCTACTGCTCAACATCACCAGTTCTAATTACTGGTTTCACCAAGCCCTTTTGGCTGCAGCTCCCACAGGCCTAGCACTGCCTGTCTTCTCCCACCCTGGGAGTCTTCCACTGGGAGCCGGAGGATGGGTCGTCCGGGGGAGCAGCCGGGCGGCAGGAACAGAGGCAGGCTAGGAAGATCTCCCCCATGCAGGGCCAGCGTGAGTTTCCGGCACAGACAGCCTGTCACACAGGCCGGAAGCTTACATACAGCCCCGTGATGCCTGAATTTCTCTCCTGTTTGGCTGCGGCGTGATGACGTCACACGTACGCTGCTGAGCAGGGAAGAAGTTCGGGCATCACGGGGCTGTATGTGAGCTTCCAGCCTGTGTGACAGGCTGTCTGTGCCGGAAAGTCACGCTGGCCCTGCATGCTGGAGAATTTCCTAGCCTGCCTCTGTTCCTGCCACCCGGCTGCTGTCCCTGCCACCCGGCTGATCCCTCGGCCCCCCGGCTGGTCCCCCTGCCACGCGGCTGATCTCTCGGCCCCCCGGCTGATCTTTTGCCCCCCCCCCCCCCCGGCTGGTCCCCCTTCCACCCGGCTGATCTCTCGGCCCCCCGGCTGGTCCCTCTTCCCCCCTGCCTTTCACCTCAGCTGCCCCCACCCATCCTCTCCCCCTGCCACCCCAGCTGCCCCCCATCTTCTCCCCCTGCCACCCCAGCTTCCCCCATCTTCTCCCCCTGCACTAGTACACTAGTGCAAACTTTTAAACTAGGACCCAACTACAAGAGCTGCAGGCACTACAACTCCCAGCACATCCTGAGGGCTGCAGATTATGCTGGGAGTTGTAGTGCCTGCAGCTGTTGTAGTTGGGTCCTAGGTGCATTATACACTGGATGCTTTGTGGAATATAAGAATACATAGATCTGTGGGGGCTCAGTGCAGGAAAGTGACCCCAGAACAGCACTAATAGGGGATAGAACAAAAACATCTCCCCCTATCCCCTATTAGTGATGTTCTGGGGTCTCGTCCCTGCAGTGACCCCACAGATCTATGTATTCTTATATGCCACAAAGCATCCAGTGTATAGGACCCAACTACAACAGCTGCAGGCACTACAACTCCCAGCACGTACTGACAGTCTGCAGCCCTCAGGATATGCTGGGAGTTGTAGTGCCTGCAGCTTTTGTAGTTGGGTCCTAGGTGCATTATACACTGGACGCTTTGTGGGAGATCAGAATACAGAGATCTGTGGGGGCTCAGTACAGGGAAGTGACCCCAGAACAGCACTAATAGGGATAGGGGTAGATGGTTTTGTTCTATCCCCTATTAGCGCTGTTCTGGGGTCACTTCCCTGTAATGATCTCCCACAAAGCATCCAGTGTATAATGCACCTAGGAGCCAACTACAACAGCTGCATGCACTACAACTCCCAGCATGTACTGACAGTCTGCAGCCCTCAGGATATGCTAGGAGTTGTAGTACAGTGTAGACTGATGTATTGCTGGACCTTCAGGGCTGATGGTTGTCACCCACAGATTGCAGCCACCAGGAGCCTCTGCACACAGTGATTTATTATAGGGTTGCCCTCTCAGAGACTACAACTTCCACCATACCCTGAGAGCTGTATAAATGGAGGGGGTCCTGAGAGTTTTAGTTCGACTGAAAATGTTGTTCACAAGGAATTAATCACAGATACAGATTAATCCAGGAGAGGAGAGGGTCAGCATGTCGCGTTTCACTGGCTCTATATTGGTGGGCCCCAGGTACCCCAGTCCGACACTGGACAGAAGCGGTCACCAAACTAACATGTCCCCGGCCCCCTTCCTTCCTCCATCACGTCTGTTTGATGAGAAGAGCCGACATCAAGCAGAGCGGCACCCCAGTAGCCAGTACTACTGACAGCCGGGGGGCTCAGTAGTACTGGGTGCTGGAGTGCCGGCCTGCCAGCTGTGCCAGGGTATACACCATGCTTGGAACCTGTCAGTGCCGAGGGGAAGGGGGAGGGGGCGGCTCAGCATGCAAAGTGCCTAGGGCAGCATGAACTCTAAATACAGGCCTGGGCCCAAGTACTATATGAGGGCACAGGAGGGACCTAACTACTTTATGGAAGCACAAAGAAGCCTAACTACTATTTGGAGATAGGGTGCCCTAATAACTATGTGGGGCACAGGGGGTCCCTGTATTAAATGGAGTCAACGTGGGGGCCTAACTTCTATTTAAATGGCTCTAAAGGACCTATCTACTATATGGATGCACAGAGGAGGCCTTAATACTATAGGCAGACAGAGGGGCATATTTATATATGGGGCAACAGGGAATTAACTACTATACAAGGAGCAGAGAGGCTTTACTGTACACAAGAACAAGGGGACAAAAACTTAAACTGTGAGAGTGAGAATCTATAAAACAAATTCCAGAAAATCAGTTTAATTTTTCAATTATAATTTTGCATTTTATCACATGAAATAAGTATTTGATCATCTACCAATCAGCAAGAATTCTGTCTCTAACAGACCTGTTACTTGTTCTTTAAAATGCCCTCATACTCTGCACCTGTTTGAACTCATTACCTGTATAAAAAAACATGTGTCCACATGCTCAATCGATCACACTCCAACCTCTGCATCATGGCCAAGACCAAAGAACTGTCTATGGACACCAGGGACAAAATTGTAGACAGACATTGGACAAGGTTGGGATGGGCTACAGGACTATAAGAAAGAAAGGCAAGATCTCACCTCAGGGTGTAAGGATGATTCTGAAAAAGGTTGGGAATCTACTCAAAAGTACACCAGGAGGACCTGGTCAATGATATGAAGAGAGCTGGAACCATAGTCTCATAGATTACCATTAGTAACACACAACAACATCATGGATTAAAATCCTGAAGGGAATGCTATGTCCCCTGTTAACGTCAGCACATATCCAGGGTCTGTTTCACGTTTCCCAATGACCAACTGGATGATCTAGAGGAGGCATGGGAGAAGGTCATGTGGTTAGACGAGACCAACATAGAACTTTTTGGTATCAATACCACTTGCTGTTTTTGAAGGAAAAAGGATGAGTACACCCCAAGAACACGCCAAAAGCAGAATCCATAAAACACGAGGGTTACTTTTGGGGTGCATTTCTGCAAAGGGGACAGGATGACTGTCTTGAAGGGAGGATGAATGAGGCCATGTATCGCAAGAATTTGGCCAAGAACCTCGTTCCCTTAGTAAGAGCATTGACGATGTGTCATGGCTGGGTCTTCCAACATGACAATGACCCAAAATATAAAGCCAGGGCAACTAAGGAATGGCTCCATAAGAAGCATTTCAAATTTGTATGGAGAAATGGGACAAAATTGCTGGTACAGTGTGTGCAAACTTGGTCAAGGACTACAGGAAACATCTGACCTCTGTAATTGCAAACAAAGTTCAAAATTGAGTTATGTTTTTCTATCGTACTTATTTAATGCAGTAAAATGAAAAATAATGATTTAAGAATTTCAAACTGTGTGTCATTTTCTGAATTTTTTTTATAGATTCTGTCTCTATAATAAAAATTACAGACCTCTCATTTCTTTGTTGGTGGGAAAACTTGCAAAATCGTCAGTGTATTAAATACTTATTTTCCCCACTGTATATCTATCCTAAGATATATTAAGAAACATTGATAGGGCAGACTAGATGGACCAGGTTTTTCTGCTGGCAATCTTCTATATTTCTATATGAGGGCACAAAAGCATGTAACTACTGTACAGGGGCACAGAGGAAGCCTAACCACCATAAGGATGCACAGTAAAGGCATAACTATTATCAGGGGCGTAGCTAGGATTCATGGGGCCCCATAGCAAAAAACTGTATGGGGCCCCATGAATCCTGTACGCCCCCCCCCGCCAAACACAGACAATGACACACATATACACACACAGAGGCACCATTAACATATATACAGATACGCCACTGACATACACACATATATACTCTGTAATGTGATTACACTAGTGCTGATGTATACACCATGAGTAGACTGTACACAGGGAAATCATCTCAGTGTAATAATAAATACTCAACCAGAAATAAAAGAAAATGCAGCAGATATTAGTGGTGGGTTCTTTTATTAGAGCCCAACATTAATAGAAGCTGCTGCAGAACATCTTTGGGAGCAAACCTGTCAATCACTTGAGACACTACTGACATACACAAACACACACACACATATACACCAGTGCTACGGACACTGCTGACATACACACACACATATATAGCCACAGATACATACACATATTGACATATAAATATATACACAGATACATATATACACACACTGACACACATACACAGATACATATATACACTCGCTGACATATAAATATATACACAGATACATATATACACTCACTGACACACATACACAGATACATATATACACTCACTGACATATAAATATATACACAGATACATATATACACACACTGACACACATACACAGATACATATATACACTCACTGACATATAAATATATACACGGATACATATATACACTCACTGACACACATACACAGATACATATATACACTCACTGACATATAAATATATACACAGATACATATATACACACACTGACATATAAATATATACACACACTGACATATAAATATATACACAGATACATATATACACACACTGACACACATACAGATACATATATACACTCACTGACATATAAATATATACACAGATACATATATACACACACTGACATATAAATATATACACAGATATATATATACACACACACTGACACAGATACATATATACACACACTGACACACATACACAGATACATATATACACACACTGACACACATACACAGATACATATATACACTCACTGACACACATACACAGCACTTACAGCTCCCAGGCTTCCCCCCTCCTCCTCCTGTAGTCTGGGCTGATCTTCACATAGAAGTATGGGGGGAGCGGGGTACCTACCATGAAGGCAGGGCAGGCTTCCTCGGGCCCCCTTTCTGCAGGGGCCCCATAGCAGTCGCCTTCCCTGCCTTCATTGTAGCTACGCCACTGACTATTATAAAGAGGCACAGATGGGCATGAATACTATATCTTCTATATGGAGGCATGGTGGCTTATCTACTATGTGAGGGTACAGATGGGGGCCTGCCTACTATGTAAGAAAATATAAAAGAAAAATCTGAGGGCCCGAATTGTACCTAAATACTACATGGAACAAACCAAGAAGAAGGTACAGAGAAATATAGGGTATATAAATCATAATGCACACCAAAAGAAATAAAGTATAAAATAGCTTTATTAATCCGGCTTACAAAAGAACGATAAAAACAATTAAAATAGTGAAAACGGCAAAACTGTGTTTTATAGGGTACACAGTAGCGCCCTTGCTCATTATTGTGTATATTTGTGGTGTCCGTCTCTATCTCCTTTTTAAATACTACATGGGGCACAAAGTAGGCACTGTTAACAATGTTGGACAATAGAGATGGGGAGTTTGTATAGAAGTGAGGATGGTGCTAGAGTAAACAGCCTAAAATCTTTTTCTTAAAAAAAAAAAAAAAAAAAAGGGGAAGAAAGCGGCACGTATGCGAAAAAACACTATGTACACCAAAAATATGCAAACAAGAATAACTTTATTGAAAAGCAGCTCCCAAAAGCAAAAAATATTAAAAACAATTAAAACACATGTCTGGCAACACAATAGAATAAAGGATCAGGATACAAAATACATCCAAAGTGTCCTTTAAATATGTAAACAATGACTGTTCAAGAAACAAGTTAGTAAAATACAAATACAATACAACCTGTAGCAAGGCTCCCTCAGATAGTAAGTGGTAAGTTGATAGCCCACCCTGCCACCCCGCAGCTTCGTCAGGAGTCAGGAGACTTGTTTGCATATTTTTGGTGTGTACAGTGTTTTTTTTTTTTTGCATATGTGCCATCATTGTAGTGGTGCCCGCCCCACTCTAGTTCTTTGTAAAATCTTTTTCTGGCAGATTCTGCAAAACAATTATCATCAAGAGTCTTCATGATGGCTAGGCCAGATGGAAAAAGTAGATGCCCACTATTCTAAGCTCCCACTATTCTAGCTGCAATAGTTTAGCTGTTAAAGGCGGTTCGTTTAAGGTTTGGTTCAGTGCAGCAAAATATGGCGAACCTGGAAAACCTGCCGAACTGAGCTTTTGAAACGTTTGCTCATCTCTATACTTACCTGATTAAAGGGTATAGGTGATTTGGTCATGGGAAAAACTTTACAGTATTTTTCTTTCAGGGAATTAAAACTTTTTTTACTGCTTTCCCTGTGTACATTTATAGATACATTTGAAAGTCTTTAGTGTATTTTATTGATGAACTTTTAAAAATGAAAGAACACATTTCTGCAGTGACATTTTTTCACATTCACTATATTTCTCCAGTCTCCTAAATTACCAACTGTTACTTGAAAAGAGTAGTTTGCTCAGGGGAACTTTACTACACAAAGAACTCTTGTATACAAAGTAATTTTCCTTCTTGAAATATAAATAAATGAGTGCACCATGTTTTTTCATGACAAGTAAGCAGTCATAAACAGCAGAGAATAATTTCCTAAACCTAACAAGTCATGCCAAACTAGGTTGTCCCATGTGATGAAACTTGTTTGTAATTGAGAAGTCATATCATATTGATTTCTGATTCCTAGGTCACAGCTAAGGTCATAGAGAACTGCCCACAGTTATGTGGCCCAGGGAATCGGAATTAGTCTGCCATACATTATGAAGAATAATTCTGGTCAAAATTAGTGCAAAAGGTACAGTGGTGGTTATGTATTAGGGATGGCAAAATGAATAATATCACAAGGAGAAAACTTATAAATAGTAGCATTATTGCCTTCACTACATTAGTAGTTATCCACCGTTACTTGGCACCCACTCCATTTAAAACACTCAATTTATCAATTTACATTTTCCGCTCGCTATTTATTAAATCCTTTATGAAAATAATTGCTATTTCTGAAGTGCACATATGCCATGTAACATGATGGTAAGTTACTTAAGTACATCACTGTTTCCATTAAAATGTAATATTTGTCTGTTTAAATATGGCATTGAGTATACTGACTAACATATTGGCATGAAGTACAACTCTGGGAACTGCATTGTTTTTTGTCTGTGAAATCATTCTGTGATATGAACGTTCAAATGTGTAGAAGTCAATGTGTAGAAGCTTCTTTGGTTGTTTTTATATGAATACAGTTATGCACTGTGATGGACTACAGGCAAACAACTGGAGATACATGAGCCATCACGGAAATTTTTTGTCTGAGAAAATTTTCTTTTAATCGCCCCATTGCGTGCCCTGGCAGCAGGCATGTTAACATCTGCCATTGTTTAGCTATCTAAAAACGTTACAGAATTAAAATCCAAATTGAAATTGGATATGTTACATTTGGCAGCTGTGGAGACGGAGCCATGTTCTAATTTTTTGTTCTGGGGCTGAAATACCCATTTAGGGTTCATTCACTCGTACAGGACCTGCAGCGGATTTGTTGGTGTGGATTTGACATTGCTGTTTTCCATTATTTTGTTACATTTATGTCTACAGCATGAAATCTGCAGCTTCAGATTTGTGCCATATCGTTTTTTTGCAACTCTACTCTGTTACAAACCAAACTTACAAAGAACCGAACAGATGCAAGATTTAGAAGAACATTATAGCTTAAATGTGTGCACAGCAACCATATTCTTACATTCTTGAATAGCGTCCGCACAAGCCTGACAGGTCACACAGTAGAGAGTGCAGCTCCGGCCACAAGTTTGAAGTTTATCGGGCCGATACTGCAGTATTGGCCGGGATAAACTTTACTGACACCGGCCGTTCTGTGACACAGCCGGGTCAGAAAACAGCCGGTGTATTACGTAGTGTGAACCCGGCCTCATAAGAACATGTGTAAACAAATTCGTCATTCTGTAACAGTCCCAGTACTGTAGCTACTATAGTTTGTCTGTTTTATTGAAATGACTTAGAATTATGCTATGTTTACACGAAATGATAATTCGCCCGATCGTACGATTAACTATGTTGGAGTAACGTTTTTTTTTTTTATAACGATCAGCATTTAGACGGTACGATATATTGTATGGAAATTCGTTTTGCGATCGCTTAAAGCTTATCTCACACATTGGTTATACCGGCGAACAACTGTTCACACAGAATGATCTGCAAATTTTTTTGCGAACGATCAATGACGATCAAGATGTTGAAAGATCAAAATGAACGATTTCTTGCTTGTCCTTTGATCGTTTGCTGCGTTTACACGTACGATTATCGTTTGAATTCGCACGATAATATTTCTGTGTAAACGCAGCATTAGATTCGAGTTTGACCCAAAATTCGTAAAGCTTGCAAAAAGAATTTTCGCCTGCTTTGCTCATCTCTAGTAGCCATGAAAATAATACTGTAGTACAACTGACTGGTTGCAGCAGACCACCCCTTGCTGGATGCTAATGTCACAAGATAAAAAATGATATTAATATGTCAGTGATTTTTAATGTTACAGCTCATCTGTTTATATCTACTATACAAAGATAACACAAATTATTTCTATGAAAACGAAAATCTCTGAAAAATACAATTTACATAAGAAAAACAAGGGGGATATGCAAGATTAGAAAAACACAGCTACTTTCTTGCAGCACCACACCTGTCTCCACGTTATGTGTGATATGTCAGTTCATCCCCATTCACTTCAATGGATTTAGCTGCAAAACCACTCCCAAACTGAGGAAAAGAGTGGTGTTGTTTCTGGAGCAATGTAGCCATGTTTTTTAAGCTTGGATAACTCCATTAAAGGTTATTATTGCAACAGGGCTAATTTAAGGTGAGAACTTCAAGATGTTGGTCATCAGAAATTATCCAGATATACCATGCAAAAAGATACCAATATGTTGTTTCTGCTCCTCATATGGTAGCAATGGTAACTTAGGTTCATTTAAAACGCCATACAATTTTGCATCTCGAACTTTCTAGTATTCTTTTTTATTTACTCTAACAACCATGTGACATACAGACATGTGCAGACACAAGAACTCATGACCTTGCTTCCTAATTTTTTTTTTTTACAGCAGTTTCCTGTTACATATAGGTATATAGTTTGCGGCATAATAGTTTTGAAATATGAGGATTTTGTTACTTTATGATATTCCTACATACTTTGGAACGCTTTTGGTGTTATTGGTGGATCATAGGTGTAAAATCTGTAAACTTTCTAATAAACTGTTTAACATGTTCCAATTCCCCTTTTCACCTCCCCTTGTGTGATAACCTCTTTATCTCTTGTAAGTTTAAGTGGCAACAATATGTGTCACTTTTAGTTTCATTAAAATAAACCAGTTCTCCTGGGTGAATTATCCTCTGCAAGGATGTCAAAGCGTCCAAAGAAGTCTGGTCCCTTTCAGGGTATGGCCAGTGACAGCGGCAGAGGTGGCGATCCTAACAGGTTTGGATGAAGGTCCCGATGTTTTATCCCACCCTCTTAATTCTTTATCTAAATACTCCCCCATTTTCTTAAAATCTGTCTTCCTAAAATCTTCCTATTCCAATTCACATCTGGCATGTTGAAGTCACCCATAACTACAATGTCCCCCTTTAATGACATTTTAGTAATTTTATCCATCAACATGTTATCATAGTTCTCACTTTGCCCCGGAGGCCTATAGATAACACCTATCCTAATAACAGATCCCTCTTTTCACTGCATGCAAACCCAGAGAATCTCCAGCTCTTTATATGTATTTTGGATGACTGTCGATTAAAGACTATCCATAACATAAATGCAGGGCCGGCTCCTGTTTTTTGTGGGCCCTTGGTCAAGAGAGCCTCAGTAGGCCCCTTTGTATAGCAAATTGTGTGGCATCATTGTTAGAGGGTCTCTATCTCTCCATTCTGTGTAGGGGATCAGCAGTGTATTATATACTTATTATCCTCCTCCTGTATGAGTGTGTGTGTATATATATCTCTCTATTCTGTGTAGGGGATCGCAGACTTATAACTGACTATAGTGCAGTAACTCACAGGAGGCGGCTTCTCTGTTCCTTTTCTTCTCCGTCTGGCTCAGCCCATCATGAAGATTTCTCTTGCCCCGACTCATCCCCACAGGATCTGTCAGACAAACATTTTAGGCTCCTTGCTCCAGGATCATCATCTCTATACATACTCACCATGTAGTGCTACACACATTAACAATGCCCCCTCTGTGCCCCCATATTAGCAGTTATGCCCAATATATGCCAGTATAATATAGTATTCAGGCTGCTCTGTGTCCCCATATGGTAAACATAATATGCTTCCATATAATATAGCTCCCTCTGTGCCCCCATATAACGACTAATTTAATATATATATATACTGTATATATATATATATATATATATATACTGTATATATATATATATATATATATATATATATATATATACACACACACACATATACATACATATAATCCCACAACCTCCCCCCATAGGTATTCCTGTAGGTAACCCCCCCCCATAGGTATTCCTTTAGTTAACCCCAACCCACCATAGGTATTCCTGTAGTTAACCTCAACTACCCCCATAGGTATTCCTGTAGTTAACCTCAACTACCCCCATAGGTATTCCTGTAGTTAACCCCAAACCACCACTCCGCCCCATAGGTATTAGTGTAGATAACCCCAAATACCCCCATAGGTATTCCTGTAGTTAACCCCCAACCCCCACATAGGTAGTCCTGTAACTAACCCCAAACCACCACCCCCTAAAGTATTTCTGTAGTTCACCCCAACCCCCCCCCCCCCCACAGGTATTCCTGTAGTTAACCCCAAAACACCACTCATCCCCCCATAGGTATTCCTGTAGTTAACCCCAAACACCCCCCCTCCCGGAGTAGATCTGAGATATTACAGAGGAGGCATAGTATAAAAAAAAAAAATAAAAAATAAAACCACTTACTCACCTGTCCCTGCGAAGTCCACCATGTTTTCTGAGCTGCCACTCTCTCTTCCCGCTCACCAGTGCTATCATGCTGCAACACTGTCATGCTGGGGAGCAGGGAGACAGAGCGACAGAGTGCCTCTGGCCACAAAA
The DNA here is from genome assembly GCF_027789765.1 of Dendropsophus ebraccatus. Lineage (NCBI taxonomy): Eukaryota > Metazoa > Chordata > Amphibia > Anura > Hylidae > Dendropsophus > Dendropsophus ebraccatus. The sequence continues at coordinate 146,377,934 of NC_091455.1, read as the reverse complement.
TTGACTGGCAGGGCTTAGGGCCAACCACTCCCTGGCTCTGTCAGTCAGAGTGCAGCCGGACCATTTACCTGTGAGTGTTCACCATGAACGCTCATGGTTAAAAGGGCCAGGGCAGGGTTTGCTGCGCCATGCACTAGCCCTCTGCAGAGGCTGAATTAACCACGCGTCGGCCAGCTGCACTGTTCTTGCAGCCACTGGTGAGGGCCGGTGGACATTACTCTGCAGCACTTCCAAACTGGTTGGGGTGACGGGCGGCAATGCTATGCTGTGGGTGGACAAGTGCTGGGGGGCCCCTTGAGCGGCTGTGGGCCCCGGCACTTGCCCGAGTAAGCCAGGTGCTGGCGCCGACCCTGCATAAATGGCTACCCCTACGCCACTTCTTGCCCCTAAACAACAACAGCTGCAGCTAACATCTCTGCAAGTCAGCATTATGCAGCCTCAGCATGAAACAATAGGTCCCTCGCATCTACCTCTGCCTCCTCTGCCTGGACCAGGGGTAAAATACCGCCACTGCTGAGACAACAGTTACTGTCTGAAGCCATCACAATAAGACGGCACTACACCAGCGCCCACCCTACAGCAAAGATGATAAATGGACAAGTGGCTAATAATCTAACAATAAATAAATACAAAAATAAACTTAGCATATCTTAATTGAACAAAATAATAAACATTTAAAAAACATACTTACCAACACCACATGATAAGAGTAAAACCAGTCTATCCCCACACTCATTCCTACCCACTAACACCCTATAAAAGCTACATCTACAATATACAATCTACATTATACAGTATATATACACTATAGGGCAAGACTTATTAAAAGTTAGAAAATAGAAGCTAGTATAAACTGCCTATAGTAACCAATCCCAACTCAGCTTTTATCTCTTTTAAAGTGAAAACTAATTTGTCTTTTTTCAACCATACTAACTATATCTTTTACACCCTTTAATAGATCTGGACCATTTTCTCTGTACATTTACATTATAGCTATATATAGGTTATAGCATGCTTGTGTTGCACTAATCTCTAGCTATAATTACACCAGTCAGACTGGTCAGTAATCTAGACAATGAGTTGTCAACAATGGGAGGGAAAGAGTGGGCATATCAGGAGGAGGATGTAAGTTTGGTAAATGAAAGCGGTTATCAAGGATTAGAAAAACATGGCCACTTTCTTGCAGAAACAGCATGACTCTTGTGTCCAGTTTGAGTGGGGTTTTGCAATTAGGCTTATTTACTTTAATGGACTCAGTTGCAAAACCCCACTCAATCTGCAGACAAAATTGGTGCTGTTTCTGGAACAATACAGCCATGTTTTCCTAAACCATGATAACCACTTAACTATACAGTGGTACTTTTGTTTAAAAGGGTTATCCAGCACTACAAAAACATGGCCACTTTCCTCCAGAGACAGCCCCACTCTTGTCTCCAGCTTGGGCAGGGTTTTGCTGGAGACAAGAGTCGTGTTGTCTCAAAAAGAAAGTGACCATGTTTTTGCAGCGCTGGATAACCCCTTTAAGAGTAACTTGGATTGAGAGCCTTTTGCAAGAAGAGCTCACAGTTTTTCTAAATTGTAACTTGGTTTAAGAGCATTGCTCAAATCACAGCAGTCTCTGTCAGCCCTTGTGTTTCCCCATCTTCTCCATTTCTGCTATAATGTGCCTGCTGTATACTACTGTATAGGAAAGTTTATGTCACTGTCCTCCTGCACAGCTCTGTGCTCACTTCCTGATTGGTCCATGCTGAAACCCCCCCCTTTCCCATTGCTGTCATGTGACCACACAGACCTCTGACAGCCACCCTGCTTTTCTTTTCTAGCCTGTTGTACTTCGCGACTGCATTATGGGGATCTGCAGTTCCATCCTGTATTTACAAACTGCTGCTGTGTTATCAGGGTTATGCAGTTACTATACATTATACACCACTTGCTGATTACTATACTCTACAGTAACTTATAATATGACATATTCAGCGGTTTCTAAATCTTTGTTTCTAGGGATGGTCCGAAACTGCCGAGGTTCGGGTTCGTATGAACCCGAACGCTCGGCATCAGATTCCTGCTGTCTGCCCGCTCCGTCCAGTGGGTGGATACAGCGGGAGGACCGCCTGTAAAACTGGGATACAGCCTATGGCTATGGCTGTATCCCAGTTTTCCAGGCGGTCCTCCCGCTGTGTCCACCCTCTCCACGGAGAGGGCAGACAGTGGAAATCATTGCCGAGCGTTCGGGTTCGTGCGAACCCGAACCGAACTCAGTTCGGACCATCCCTATTTGTTTCATTTTGTTATTCAGAATGAAAAAAAAAATAAATCACTATTTTTGGGGTGTGGAACCATTTGTCTGCATTTCAATGATTTCTTATGGGAAAATTTGCTTTGGTTTAGGAGTGGTTTGGATTACAAGCACGGTCTCGGAACAAATTATGCTAATAATCCAGGGCACCACTGTATTTGCAAAAATATTTAACTTGACAAGTCCCACAAGTTAACAAATTTAACTTTATTAGTTGAGGTGGGAATAACCCTTTAGAGCCCAGACAGCCATGCCTGACATGTATGATGTGCGTTGCCATGGGGTTTAAGGGTTTACATGATTAATACTATTCTTGATGTATGTGACATTAGTAGGCCCTACATCACACTCTTCAGATCTCTGACATAAGCCAAGTAAGCTTAGTTTCATCTCTTAAACATACTGTACCATTAATTCTGAATGAAAACTTAGCAGATGTTGAAGAGGTGTAATGAAGTTACAGATTCAATTTTTCCGGCCATGTGAGACACTTTTCCTTACATTAGTGGTACTTGACTAGGGCTTCCATGAAACTACTTTCATCTGTTTTATGTTTTTGAAACCTCCTTCAGTAGTTTAAGGGCAAGGAGATTGACTTTATGTGTACATGTATATTAAAGCGCTTTAAAATGAACCATAAGAAATGATAGGATCTTCTTGTCACTTCAGATCCTAACAAAAACTTCAGCAAGGGTGAAAGCAATTGGACTGAACAGTCTTTGAAGATACTTAGCTATTGAACATTACAAATTGGTTTGAATTGGATGTGAACCAGAAAACTACACATGTGCCTGTTCTTGATATCTGTCACTATCAATTTACTTGACTTAAAACAATTCATTTCTTCCTTTTTTTCCTTGTGTTCTTCTCACTTGATTATTCAAGCCCTGTTTCCTCTGGATGGCAGACCTCTTTGGCTTGGTTATGCCCATGTAATTGCTTCAAGATCTCACCCTAATGCAGCTGCAGAAATATTCATAACGTCAAACCATTATGCAAACGACAACTCATTTATGCTGTATGAGTATGGTTACTGTATTGGTAATATACATATTCTCCAGACGTTTTCTCAGGTAAGTAACACTGTGTGTATTTATAGGCTCATTATAGTGTTTAAAACCCTGGACTGTTTTTTTATGTCAATTTTAAAAGCTATTGATTTCTGGTTAAAAGTGTCGCTTTTAGTTTAGCTTTCACATAGGGAGAATAAAAAGTAACACATACACGCGTATACAAATAAAAACCTACAAAAACTCAAATCTGGAGACAAGGGGGGAGATTTATCAAAGGGTGTAAAATTTAGACTGGTGCAAACTACCCACAGCAACCAATCACAGCTCAGCTTTAGGCAGTGCTGAAAGGAAAGCTGAGCTGTGATTGGTTGCTGTGGGCAGTTTGCACCAGTCTAAATTTTACACCCTTTGATAAATCTCCCCCAAGGATTTCACTTGTCAGGCAGCTCATGTGAGCTCTGATTGGGTACACATACTGTACATCAAACTATTCAAAAGTGGGCTGAGAAAACAGAGTCGCCTACCTATGGATAATCAGAAAACACAACTGTCTCAGTGACCGATGTGTTGCAGCAGACTATGGCAATGGTACTCTATCAAAGGTACTTGTGGTACCATAAAAATTAGATCTGATTTCCAAATAAGAGACAATAAGTGTATGTATAGATATATAGAAGCTGGGGTGGGAAGATACCTGCATAGATATGTGGGAAGGGCGATGAAAAAAAAAATTGGGATCCTGATAATGCCCTTTTACAAGGCCTTGTCATATTCCCATAGCTAGGCGGGGTGGTTGTCCTAAAAAGGACAGTCCCAAACAGGAACCTAACCCTCAGCTCTCTTGCAACACCCTGGCTTAAGACCTTCTATCTCACTAGAACTATATCTTGAACTATGTATTTTTAGTAGGCTCTCTAGCATACCCCCTTAGAACGGCTAAATCATAACTCTTTTGTATTGCGTAGAACAATATATATTATCTTATGAAACAATATGGTGTTACTATGTTAGTGTATAAATGCAAACAATACTGGTAGATATATCGGTAAAATTTACTAAAGCGTATATCACACCATAGACATGCAAAAATTTTCACATAGAGCAAAAAAAAAAAAAATTAAAAAAACATATAGGGTTAAAAGTGTACGTATCTGTAAAGTATAAAATATAAATATCTATAGCATGATTCTTGGGATGTCCATAGAGAAATACATAGTTTTATCTACTGGCAACTTTGCAGGGCCCTTGCAGGTCGCCGATGTTTATGACCACTTTGTTTGTATTGGGTTAGTTGTCAGTCCACTATTTGATATTCTGGTAACAAGGGGTGCAGTGAGGATATGGACCCCTTGATGACGGGCACATTTGTGCAGTGAAAGTGAAATTTTTTTTTTTAAATTTCCCTTTCATGTCACATCGTTCCACATTTGTGCCCGTCACCAGTGGGGTCCATATGCTCACTGTACCCCTTGTTAGATTCCTTGAGGGGTGTAGTTTCCAGAATGGGGTCACTTGTGGGGGGTTTTCAGGGTTTTGGCAGCATGAGGGCTTTGTAAATGCTTTGGAGCCTCGTCCTGCGTCCGCTTGGCACTTAATGTCCACATGTGGGGTATTTCCGTACTTGGTAGAAACTGCGCTTACACGTTTGGTGTTTTTTTCCCCTTTATCCCCTTGTAAAAATGAAAAATGAAGGCTAGAACAACGTTTTAGTGTAAAAAGTAAAAAATTTTTCTTTTTCACGCCACATTGTTCTGAAAATCTGTGAAGCACCTGTGGGGTCCAAATGCTGACCGCACCCCTTGGTACATTCCTTGAGGGGTGTAGTTTTATAAATGGTGTCCCTTTAGGGGTGTTTTTTATGTTTTGGCACCCCAGAGCCTCTGCCAATCTGAAGTGGTACAGTCAGAAATTACCAAATATAACGGAGGCGTTGAAATTCACTAGGTGCTCCTTTATATCTGAGGCTTGTGGTTGCATCAAACAACGCATTAGGGCCACATATGGGGTATTTCTATAAACTGCAGAAATGGGGCAATCAATATTGGGGTGCATTTCTCTGATAATAGGTTTACAATTATGAAAGATATTGGATTATAATAAAAATCTCTGCACAGAAAATTTATTTTTTCTAATTTCTTACACACTTTTATTTCTGTGACTCCCCTAAAACTTTCTGGATGTGCTTTTGCAGAGTTTGGGGGGTGCAGTTTCTGAAATGGGGTGCTTTGTGGGGCTTTCTAACATACAGTCCCCCCAAATACACTTTATGGCTGGGTTCACACTATGTATATTTCAGTCAGTATTGTGGTCCTCAAAACCAGGAGTGGATTAAAAACACAGAAAGGATCTGTTCACACAATGTTGAAATTGAGTGGATGGCCGCCATATAACAGTAAATAACTGCCATTATTGCAATATAACAGCCATTGTTTTAAAATAACACTAAATATTTGCCATTAAATGGCGGCCATCCACTCAATTTCAACATTGTGTGAACAGATCCTTTCTGTGTTTTTAATCCACTCCTGGTTTTGGTTGCAATATGAGGACCACAATACTGACTGAAATATACATAGTGTGAAACCAGTCTAAGGCTGGGTTCACACTATGTATATTTCAGTCAGTCCTTAAAGGAGAAGTCCGGCGAAAATTATTTTTTTATATGTTATCACTGATGGAAAGTTATACAATTTTCTAATGTACATTAATTATGGGAAATGCTCCTATACTGCTATTTCCCTTAATTTAGTGTACCAGGAAGTGTTAGAATTCTCTCAGAAGCAGTGACGTCACGACGAAAGGTGTAATTCCTATGGAGTGTCCAGCAGGGGGCGCACTATATATAGAAGTCAATGAGTACCATTGACTTCTATATATAGTGCGCCCCTGCTGGACACTCCATTGGAATTACAATGGATGTGTATGTAATGTAATATGCAGTGTTTTTGATTGAATACATTTATGAAATACTTTGGGGAGCAAGTGTCCTTGCTCCCCAAAGTATTCCATAAATGTAAGCAATCAGTACATCACAGTACCGAACGCCCGCCGCTGCCGCCGCTGTGGACTACTCTCAACTACTACTCTCCCCACCTGCTCATAGCATGTGCAGGTGATGGGAGAGTAGTAGCCGGGTTATATGGCTGAGATCGCCGCCGCGATGCCGCGCAGGGGGAGCCGCACATCACTGCAGCTATCATCCCCCTCCGCTCCCCCCTCCTGCTGCTTCCTTACTCTATGTGATAGCTGACTTCCTGCCCGGCCGCTGACACATGTGAACGGAGAGCGGCGGTCGGGCAGGAATTCAGCTATCACATAGAGCAAGGAAGCAGCAGGAGGGGGGAGTGGAGTGATGTGCGGCTCCCCCTGCGCGGCATCGCGGCGGCGATCTCAGCCATATAACCCGGCTACTACTCTCCCACCACCTGCACATGCTATGAGCAGGTGGGGAGAGTAGTAGTTGAGAGTAGTCCACAGCGGCGGCAGCGGCGGGCGTTCGGTACTGTGATGTACTGATTGCTTACATTTATGGAATACTTTGGGGAGCAAGGACACTTGCTCCCCAAAGTATTTCATAAATGTATTCAATCAAAAACACTGCATATTACATTACATACACATCCATTGTAATTCCAATGGAGTGTCCAGCAGGGGCGCACTGTATATAGAAGTCAATGGTACTCATTGACTTCTATATATAGTGCGCCCCCTGCTGGACACTCCATAGGAATTACACCTTTCGTCGTGACGTCACTGCTTCTGAGAGAATTCTAACACTTCCTGGTACACTAAATTAAGGGAAATAGCAGTATAGGAGCATTTCCCATAATTAATGTACATTAGAAAATTGTATAACTTTCCATCAGTAATAACATATAAAAAAATAATTTTCGCCGGACTTCTCCTTTAACCCCTTAAGGACAGAGCCTGAAATGGCCTTAAGGACCGGAGCAAATTTTATGAATTTGACCAGTGTCACTTTATTCATTAATAACTTCGGGATGCTTTTACCTATCCGGCTGATTCTGAGATTGTTTTCTCGTGACATATTGTACTTCACATTTCTTGTAAATTGGAGTCGATACTTATAACGAATCTTTATGAAAAAACCCAAAATAGCGTGAAAAATTGTGAAAAAATGCATTTTTCCAACTTTAAAACTTTTCTGCTTATACAGAAAATGGTTATACCACATAAATTATATATTAAATAGCATTAGCAACATGTCTACTTTATGTTGGCGGCATTTATTAAACTATATTTCATTTTTTTTAGACAATAGGAAGCTTAAAACATTAGCAGCAAATTTCCAAATTTTCAGTAAAATTTCAAAATCAGATATTTTTAGGGAACTGTTCAGGTTTAAAGTGTATTTGAGGGGACTGTGTGTTAGAAAGCCTCACGAAGCACCCCATTTCAGAAACTGCACCCCCTAAACTCTGCAAAAGCACATCCAGAAAGTTTTTTAACCCTTTAGGGGAGTCACAGAAATAAAAGCTAAGTGTGTAAGAAATTTGAAAATTTTAATTTTCTGTGCAGAGATTTTATTGTAATCCAATATTTTTCATAATTATAAACCTATTACCAGAGAAATGCACCCCAATATTGATTGCCCCATTTCTGCAGTTTATAGAAATACCCCATATGTGGCCCTATTGCGCTATTTGACGCAACCACAAGCCTCAGATATAAGGGAGCGCCTAGTGAATTTCAATGGCTCCGTTATTTTTGGTCATTTTTGACTGTACCACTTCAGGTTGGCAGAGGCTCTGGGGTGCCAAAACCTAAAAAACACCCCTAAAGGGACACCATTTAGAAAACTACACCCCTCAAGGAATGTAACAAGGGGTGCGGTGAGCATCTGGACCCCACAGGTGCTTCACAGATTTTCCAAACAATATGGCTTGAAAAAAGACTAAAGTATTTTTTACACTAAAATGTTGTTCTAGCCTTCAATTTTTCATTTTCACAAAGGGATAAAAGGAAAAAAAAAACACAAAACATGTAGCACAGTTTCTCCCGAGTACGGAAATACCCCACATGTGGACATAAAGTGCCAAGCGGGCGCAGGACGAGCCTCCAAAGGGAAGGAGCGCCAATTGGCTTTTGGAAGCTGGATTTCACTGGAATGGATTTCAAGGGCCATGTCGCATTTACAGAGCCCTCGTGCTGCCAAGACACTGGAAACCCCCCACAAGTGACCCCATTCTGGAAACTACACCCCTCAAGGAATCTAACAAGGGGTGCAGTGAGCATATGGACCCCACTGGTGACGGGCACAAATGTGGAAAAATGTGACGTGAAAGTGAAAATTTTCATTTTTTCACTTTCATGGCACAAATGTGCCCGTCATCCAGGGGTCCATATCCTCACTGCACCCCTTGTTAGATTCCTTGAGGGGTGTAGTTTCCAGAATGGGGTCACTTGTGGGGGGTTTACAGTGTTTTGGCAGCACAAGGGCTCTGTAAATGCGACATGGCGTTCATCATCCATTCTAGCCAAATCCAACCTCTAAAATCCAAATGGCGCTCCTTCCCTTCGGAGGCTTGCCCTGCACCCACATGGCGCTTTATGTCCACATGTGGGGTATTTACGGACTCGGGGGAAATTGCTCTACACATTTTGTGTGTTTTTTTCTCTTTTAACCCCTTGTGAAAATGATAAATTCAAGGCTAGACCAACATTATAGTGTAAAAAATTTAATATTTCATTTTCACGCCACATTGTTCCACATTTGTGCCCGTCACCAGTGGGGTCCATATGCTGACTACACCCCTTGTTACATTCCTTGAGGGGTGTAGTTTCCATAATAGGGTCACTTGTGGGGGGTTTAACTGTCTTGGCAACACAGGGGCCTTTTGAATGCAACATGGCCCCTCGAAATCCATTCCATCCAAATCCAGCCTTCAAAAACCAAATGGCGCTCCTTCCCTTTGGAGGCTTACCCTGCACCCGCATGGCGCTTTATGTCCACATGTGGGGTATTTCCGTACTCAGGGGAAATTGCTCTACACATTGTGTTTTTTTTTATCTTTTAACCCCTTGTGAAAATGAAAAAATCAAGACAAGATCAATGATTTAGAGTAAAAATTTTAAAAAAATTACACTAAATGTTGGTCTAGCCTTGATTTTTTTCCATTTCCACAAGGGGTTAAAAAAGAAAATGAACACAAAACGTGTAGGGTAGTTTCCCCTGAGTACGAAAATACCCCACATGTGGACATAATTTGCCATATGGGCACAGGGCAAGTCACCAAAAGGACAGAGCGCCATTTAGAGGCTGGAATGGGGGATGGAGGCCATGTCGCAATTACAAAGCTCCTGTGCTGCCAGAACAGTAGAAACCCCCGACAAGTGACCCCATTCTGGAAACTACACCCCATAAGGAATCTAACAAGGGGTGCAGTGAGCATATGGACCCCACTAGTGATGGGCACATGTGTAGGACATGTGCCGTGAAAATAAAAAATACCATTTTTTTCATTTTCACGTCCCAAATGTGGCCGTCACCAGGGGGCCATATCCCCGCTGCCCCCCTTGTTAGATTCCTTATGGGGTGTAGTTTCCAGAATGGGGTCACTTGTGGGGGGTTTCTACTGTCCTGGCCGCACAGAGGCTTTGTAATTGCATCATGGCCTCCTCTAATGGGAATGGCAGCCATACCTATTTAGCTGGGGAAAAGGGACAATTCTAATTTATTTGGGGGTATTAGGCCAATTATTAGTTTATAAGGTTGGAAAATGACAGGTGTCCATCAAATTCAACCTGTGTTGATCCAGAGGAAGGCAAAAACCCCTCGTGAGGCAGACGACAGTAGCCTCATCACAGGGGAAAAATTCCTTCCCGACTCCATAATGGCGATCAGAATAATCCCTGGATCAACGTGACCCCTGAAATAGGAATAAGGGACAGAATTTAGATAATGTAGAACCCCAATGACGTGTAGTGCGCCTTGGAGCGATCCAGTATGCAGAGGCCGGGGGGATCAGGACAGGTGTCACACTGGTAAATGGTGTCCTTCCTGATCCCCCTGTTACCCCACACTCTGCACTTCTTCTGGGGTCTCCTGTTCTCCAGTGTGGGGGACGTCACCTGGAAAATGTTGTCCTGGTGCGATACGGGGTCCTTCATATCCAGAAGCGCTGGGTCCGCTCCATGGCTGCTAAATATTAGGGCGCTATTACTACTTCTGATATGTTCGGATCGTGCCGCAAGCTACAGTAGCTCGGGCAGCGAGGGACCGGAAGAGGGGGTGCTGGTATAAAGGTTATCCCCGTACGGGTGGTGGTGACCTTTATCCAGCAGTGGGAAGATCAGTTCCCGGACGATCTCCCCACTAACTCCGAGGATGGGGGGGGGGGCATCTGGCGGCTGGATTCGAGTGTCCCTTCCTTCATACACTCTAAGGGTACGTGCACACTGCGGAATCGCGAAGGATAACCCTTTGTGCATTCCGCAGTTGGCACCCGCCGGCGGACTGATGCAGGCGCACGTCTCCGTCCGTGTCGTAGACTCCATTCTATGCACGGGTGGATTCCGCTCTGCGTCCAACGTGTTGATGGAATGACGGATAATGGAATCCGCCCATGCATAGGATAGAGTCTATGACACAGGCGGAGACGCGCCCCTGCATCAGTCCGCCGGCGGGTGCCAGCTGCGGAATGCACGAAGGGTTATCCTTCGCCATTCCGCAGTGTGCACGTACCCTAAATCTGTAAGTGTACCCTGAGGTACTCTCACAGAGTTTGTAGAATTTCACGCCATACCGTCATCTCTTATTGGGACGGTACTGGCGGAAAAGACGTGTCTGGGGGGCAGCGTACGCTACGCTACTCCCAGACACGTCACTGGATGATGAGGAGGATGAGGATGAATGGAGGAAAGAAGGATCCCCCCAATTCATCCTCACTGGCTGTTTCGGTGTCGGAGGCAATAATAATGTATGCGTCCGATACCGAAAACACCCTGGGGGCCATCTTTATATGGGGATTGGTATATGAGGTATGTAGTGGTGTAGTGTAAAACTTTATTCAATGTAGTGTGGTGTAATGTAGTGTTTTTTTACGTGTTTTTTACAGTAAGTATACAAAAAAAACCTACGCCAAAAATGGTGTTGCTGATGAATGCCGCACTTATGTTCGGCACTTATAAGCAGACCGTGGCAGTAGGATATAAAAAAAAAACACCCTACGCCAAAAAGTAGGAGTTGCTGATTAGCAGCGCACTTTCGTGCGATGCTGATCAACACTCAGCGGCGATAGGGTGCGGAAAATAGAAAAAAAAAAAATTGGGAAAAAAATTTTTTTTTTTACTACATTCTGAACATCCCTGTAGTGGCTGATACGTGTATTACACTTATCAGCCGCTAGGGGGCAGCAGAGCGCAAGATCCGAAAATAGACGACGCTGGAGCCGGAAAAATACGAAAATAGACGACGCTGGAGCCGGAAAGAGACGATCGGGACTCACGGAAGAAGCCGAAGTCCCAACAAGAGGAAGTGGACGCCGGGAACCCGGAAGACGCCGATCAGGACCCCGGGACAGGTGAGTAATGTACAAATACCTGCTCCGGACCCCTCAGCTACCTAGCTGAGGGGTCCGGAGCAGGTATTTATTACTTGTGGGGACTTTGATCGCCGTGAACGGCCGGCCGGCTGGCCGGCCGTTCACGGCGATCGGGACGGTGGTACCGTGACCACCATTACTTTTTACAGTAATGGCGGTCGGTGCCGTCCTCGGACAGCACCGACCGCCATTTTTTTCCGGGTCATCGGGCCACCGATGGCCCGGAAAGGTTCCGATCGCCGCTATGGGCTTATCAGCCAATAGCGGCGATCGTCGGCATGGGGGGGGTTAACAACCCTCCATGCCGACAGGGAGAGATGGCCTGCTATGTATTATAGCAGGCTATCTCCCCCGATCGGGACCCGGCCGGCCGCGGCGCCCGTTTAAAGGGATGACGTACCGGCACGTCATGGGTCCTTAAGTGACAGTGATCCATGACGTGCCGGTACGTCATGGGTCCTTAAGAGGTTAAGGCCATTTCAGGCTCTGTCCTTATAGGGTTAAAGGGAATCGGTCACTAGGTTTATTCTGCCTTAAATAAGGGCAGCATAAACTAGTGACACATATGCTGAATAGATTGGTGTATTACATCATTTTGTTCAGCCATTCTCCTAACATGCAGGAGAATAGGATTATTGCCACACCCCTCCCCTCGCCCCCCAGCTGTTTATTGACAGTTGACTGCCTATACACAGCCTGGATATACAACTGCCAATCAACAGACAGAAGACTGCCTTCATATTGCAGAGGGCTTTTCCCATTTCGCACAGCTTCTGAGCTATGGCGGTGCACTGGATGAAAAAAATATGTCCAAGTTTAGGAGTTGCTTCACTCAAAGTCTCTATAATTTAATTACAAGCAGCCTATCTCAGTGGTCCTGTTGCCCTTGCCCAGTGGTGCTGTTGCCCTGAAAGTGACTATCGGTTTATAATTGCATCTCGGCTGAGTACATTTGTAAAAGCCACGTACCTGTAGCCATGTGCAATTGCTGGTTGCTGTTTTTTTTTTTTAAGTGCATTTGAAATGCCCCAGCATGCTACATATCTCACTCCAGATGCCAATATTTTCTTACAGGTTTTATCCTGGTAGATCAGAGGAATATACTTGGCATTAATACCTTGTATATTTTTGAACTGTAAGCTATATAGAGTGGAGAAAACCAATAGAGTAGAAACACCCATTTGCAACCTATCAGTGTTTTTAGTTGTTTTTTTTTTTATCCTACTCCTATCAGTGAGATGATAAAGTCTAGTCTTACTTTTAGCGATTAATTCTGGTGGAATACCCCCTCAATTGTAAATGATTTGCTAAATCTTGACACACCTTTGCATAGCAAGCCAAACTGGAGCAACTGCGCAGAGCTCTGAAAAACCAGTAAATGACATGAAGGGATTATACCCCAAAACTCGGCTGCGTGTATTTTAACTTATGAAGATTTTAACGATGTACAATAAAGTATGAATTTTTTACCCTTTGGAGCTGTGGACATCCATTGCCTTTCTGGATGCAGTTTATGGTGGTCACATCTTGGAATTTTTTTCTAATGACAGGTACTCATTAATCAGACAGCACACATATCCATACACTTATCCATATCCGAAAAACTAAATACACGAAAATTTTTTCAAATATAAAATTTCTTTAATCATGCACCTCTTATTTAGGAAAATAACAGAATATCTTAGTCTAAAAGACCCAGTATGGCAGACTTACATCTTATTAGCCATTCTTTGAGCACCTCCCCAAGTGTCACTGTAAAATAAATTAAAGCGACTCTGTGCCCACAATCTGTCCCCCCCCCCCCCCCCCCCCCCCCAAACCACTTGTACCTTCGGATAGCTGCTTTTAATCCAAGATCTGTCCTGGGGTCCGTTCGGCAGGTGATGCAGTTATTGTCCTAAAAAACAACTTTTAAACTTGCAGTCATGTGCCAAACGGGAGTATCTGTGCACTAACTTTGCACCACCCCTCCGTCTCTTCTCCCCGCCCCCTCATCATTAGGAATGCTCCAGGCAGCTTGCCTCCTATTCCTGTGTCAGCACGTCACATGGGCTTGATCTTTAAGCAATACAATGTTCAGCATGGAGAAAATGTTCCAGTGGCATTCCTAATGATGAAGAGGGTGGGAAGGAGGGATGGAGGGGTGGTGCAAAGTTAGGGCACAGATATTCCCGTTTGGCACGAGGCTTCAATTTTAAAAGTTTTTTTTTTTGCACAATAACTGCATCACCTGCCAAACAGACCCCAGGACAGATCTTGGATTAAAAGCAGCTATCTGACGGTACAAGCGGTTTGGGGGGGGGGGGGGGGCAGATTGTGGGTACAGAGTCGCTTTAACTGTTCACATATCATGTCAAAAAAAGAAAGATTGGATCTTGTAAGACCTGATGCAAACAGAGATATAGCTAGGTGAAGAGCATTTCACTCCCTGGTCGCCTGCAAAAAAATAACTGATTCGCTTCTTAAATACATCAGTGCATTTCACTGCCAGCCGGGGAGTGAATCACTTCCCCAGGCTTTACCTTGTGATTGCAATGAGTCTCAGTAACTGTGGGAGAACTAAAAACTAGAGGTGGGGAGACCGTTGATAAAAATGTCATGTACAAGTAATATGATGGCCAGAAATAGTGCTACATGTCATGAACAAACACACACACACACACACACACACACACACTAACTTATACTGAAACCTTAAATACCTGGTATGCAACAGATATGTTTAAACCCTCCCACAAATGGGTGAACAGTTGCGCACCCATACCCAGTTTGCTCCATACCCCGCTGCTAAGGGCAGTTGCTGGCATGGAGATATTTCATGTCAAATCTGACAGCAGCATTTAAACTTGCTGCTAGAGATGATCGAACTTTTTAAAAGCTTGGTTAAACAGGTTCGCCAACTTTGAGGCAAAGTTCCACTTCATTCGAACCGCCCTAAAAAAGCTTAAGGCTGGGATCACACTATGTATATTTCAGTCAGTATTGTGGTCCTCATATTGCAACCAAAACCAGGAGTGGATTAAAAACACAGAAAGGATCTGTTCACACAATGTTGAAATTGAGTGGATGGCCGTCATTTAATGGCAAATATTTGCTGTTATTTTAAAACAATGGCTGTTATATTGAAATAATGGCAGTTATTTACTGTTATATGTTATTTCAACATTGTGTGAACAGATCCTTTCTGTATTTTTAATCCACTCCTGGTTTTGGTTGCAATATGAGGACCACAATACTGACTGAAATATACGTAGTGTGAACCCAGCCTAAAGATCTTTAGCTGTTTTAGTGCAGTTCAGCAAGTTTGTTCATCCATACTGATCAGTAGCAGTCTTTGGCACCAAGCACCCCAAGCAATCGCTTGGGGCCCCCAACATCCACTCTTCTCTTGTGCTCAAGACCGCTAGACAGGGTCGCTGCCCCGCTCGCTGCTGTGATCTGAACTGTAACTATGAGCACTCGTAATGAGCGCTCACAGTTACATGCAGCAGCAGCACTGAGCCATTGGCTCCCTTCCTGTCAGTCACTCTTGTGGCCGCAGGAAGTGTTTTCCCTACGGTCACAAGTGGCCGCTCTGTCCTTGTGGTGTCAGTGCTCCAGTGACATCACTGGAGCATCGGCACCAGGACAAGGGGAGCGCGGCCACAAGAGTGAAGAGAAGAGGAGACGCCCGGACCCAGGTGAGTATAAGTGTTTTATTGTGTTATATACTATATGGGAGGGGGAGCACACAGGGGCCTGTGTAACTGGGGGAGCGCACAGCGGGGGTCTATATACTACTGGGGCAGCACACAGGGGGTCTATATACTACTGGAGGAGCACACAGAGGTCTATATACTACTGGGGCAGCACACAGGGGGTCAATATTTAACGGGGAGCTCACAGGGGGTCTATGTATTACTGGGGGTGCACACAGGGGGTCTATATATAACTGGGGGCAGCACACAAGGGGTCTATATACTGCTGGAGGAGCACACAGTGGTCTATATACTACTGGGGGTACCACACAGGGGGTTTATATACTACTGGAGGAGCACACAGGGTTCTATATCCAAGTGGAGCACACAGGAGGTCTATATCTAAGTGGGGGAGCACACAGGGGGGGCTATATACCACTGAAGGAGCACACAGGGGAGCTACATACAAGTGGGGGAGCACACAGGGGGTCTATATACTAGTGGGGGAGCACACAGGGGGTATATGCAACTGGGGGCAGTACACGGGATATATACGACTGGGGGCAGCACACAGGGGGTTTATATACAACTGGGACAGCACACAGGGGGTCTATATACTTTTGTGGGAGCACATGGGGGGCTATATATAAGTAGGGGAACACACAGGCGTCTATACACTACTGGGGGAAGCACACAAGGGGTATATACTACTGAGGCGAAACACACAAGGGGTATATACTACTGGCGGCTGCGCACAAGGGGTATATACTACTGGGGGCAGCACAGAGTGGCCTATTGTTGTGGAGTGCTTGTCGGGGGGGGGGGGGGGGCAAGACATAACTTCACTTGGGGCCCCAGAAATGCCAAGACCGCCCCTGATACTGATGCAGCTACCTCCATTTCCTGACTATGACGAGAGTTACAGCCTGCTTAGTTAATCACTGACCCATCTCAGTCATTGATCGGGAGAGTGGGCTGGAGATCGCAGCAGGGGACACCAGAGTGTTGTTGTGTCAGACATGTCAACTTAGAAATTATAGTGAATACGTACAGCATAATTTCTATAATAACTTGCTTAATATAGACATTGGCTGCCTGTCTCCACTTCTCCCCTTAACAACCATTGTCCACTCCTGCTCCCTCATTATGGTTTCTTTGTAGTCTTCATAGCACGTGTCCTATAAGCATGGGTGGTCCAGGGTGACCAGTTGCTCCACTTGCCTTCTAGTGAATGATATGTTCAAGCATGTAATCGATTGGGTCCAGAAATATATTTGTTGTGTGCATAAGGCCAGATCCAGTGGCCGAAATGTGTAATTTGCTATTTTAGCATTGTGGCAAATTTTGGCATTTTCATTTGTCCTATATCAATGTTATTTGCACAAAAAGTGTAATTTTCTGCAATGCAAAAGTTATAAAATAAATTATGTTATTGTCTCTTTTTCTTTTGCAAACCCTTGCCTTTGACTTTCCAACTGTAAGAGATTTTCTAGAATGAATGTGAGGTGAGGTTGTTAGGCTATCTTACTCTTATCCTGATTTAAAATAATAGGAAAGGTCTCACTCATGCAGAACACATGAAGGTTATGAAAGGAGGATAGACGCCAAGGAGACACTAAATATAGCGTTTCTTTGACTGGTCAGGAAGATAAGTAAGGGAAAAGACTGTGGTTAGTCTATAAATCGTGTGCCAGCAAGTTTATCACTGAAGACTACAGATTATGTTGGGTAAAGTAATCGGGAGGAAGAAAGGGAGGCTAAAATAACAAAGTGAGAAGGATATTTTGACTTCACAATCAAACTTTCCTTGACTTCTGCCCTTTGAGTGGAGAGTGGTTTTGTTAGAAAACATATTATGGTTGTGTTCCTTCATTATTCCTTCCTGAAAGAAGGAGCAACACAAATATGACCACGTTATACTGTATGCACTTCCACTCCCTTCTTAAGATTAATGAATGGTTTTAAGATCAAGGTTTGCCTTTGAAGAAATCTTATGAAATTGGTGTGGTCAGTTTCTACACATGACCGGAGCTGCCTTTGTCTGTGCTGCATATTTGTATTATTCACTATTTAATCTTTTAAAACAAACACAAGCACATGCTCTTGAACGGATTCAGTTTGCTTAAATAGCACCATATTATTAATGACTATGTAACTTATTAAAAGCTGATTGTGTATAGCGACGTCTTTATCTACTAGGTGAACTCATGAAATCTAGTATAGCAAACACAATTTGGCTTAAATGCCAGTCATCTTCCAATTCAACAATGCTTAATAGTTCTAAGGGTCATTTTAATTTGACACTGAAGCAGAAACATTGTAATAACATTAACAACAATGGGCACTTCCATGTTATTAAAGGGAACTTGTTACCATTAAAATACTGTGCAATATAGCAGAATCATGTGATAATCAAGGAGGATGTATTGATTATGCTAAGTATAGAAGGAGTACATTTAATTACCAGGTGAAAAGTTATACAGAATCTACAAAAAAAGCCATGTGCACCTTACATGAAAGGAGTACCACTCACTCACATTTGCACTTACCCTCCAATCAGATTAAGCATAAATTGCAACTCAACACAATCCTTACACCCCACTACATAAATACTGGGGGTAAGTCTCCACCAAACACACACTGCTCTCCAACAATCGGGGGTTAAACACACTATGAAAGGCTCTGCATTCTTGTAGAGCATACAAGGACTAAAGTTTATTTAATAAAAAAAAAGTTGAATCACTTACAAAAGGTACAAAGACAGCTTAACAGTTAAGTCATAAACAGGAGAAACACCTCATTGACAATTAAAATCTGTATAGACTCAGTGGTAGTGGTACCCGTGTTACTAGTTATCAAGCAACTAAGCTCTAGTTACCATGGTCCAGCATACCCCAATGTACCAACAAAATTCATGTCCAGTTTACAGGGTTTGTACTTAGAACTTTCCTAGAAAGTTAACCAATTGATTCCAAATATACAATACAGTAACTTTAATTACTGGTCTGAATAAAAGGGGTACTCTAGAGACTATTTTTGTTGTTGCTAATACATTGCTTTCATAAATTATATATTCATTTGTAATATAATTTACATGCTCCAGGCAGATTGCCTCCTATTCCCCACCTGTGGCAGCCCGGCACATGGGCTGGATCGTTAAGGACCTGTGCAATGTTCAGCATGGAGAAAATGTTTCAGTGGCATTCCTAATGCTGAAGAGGGTGGGGAGGAGGGACGGGGGGGTGGTGCAAAGTTAGGGCACAGATACTCCTGTTTGACACAGGCTTCAAATTTAAAAGTATTTTTCTTAGGACAATAACTGCATCACCTGCCGAATGGACCCCAGGACAGATCTTGGATTAAAAGCAGCTATCTGACGGTACAAGCGGTTTGGGGGGGTCAGATTGTGGGTACGGAGTCGCTTTAAGAAAGGGCTAATATATTTCAGAAACACATTGTCAAGACAATATAAATATACATACATATGTTACATATTTTCAAAATTTGCTAAACAAATATAAGCGCAAGTTCTTGTGACAGGCATACCTCTGGCCATGCCACTCTTTTGCTGGTTTATCATCAAAAGAAAACACATTACAAGACAACATGAAGCACAAGACATCGCCAATAAAATTAGTATAATCCAGGGTCTTACATGCACTTAGAAGAGCTTGGCAGATTGTTTTGACTAATAAATCATGGGGAATCCAAGTATAAAGGGTTTCTACATCTATGGAAGCCAAGTTGCAGTCTACCTGCCAAATAATTACATTTAAAGCTTCCAAAAATTGTAGGTATCCTTCAAATATGACAGAATATCTTTTAGCAAAGGGTGCAACAGCCAATCAATATATTTGGATAATGGTTTCATAATGGAACCAATGCCAACCACTTTAGGCAGCCAGGAGAACAGGCCAAACTTATGGATTTTAGGAAGGAAATACAAACTCATTTTTCATGGAAAAATCAGGATACGATTTCTTTGCCATTTTCTTAACATTGTAACTAGGGATGAGCAAACTTTCGGTTCGGTTCGATCCGGCGAACTTTCGTGAAGTTCGGATTGGTCCGAACCGAACCGAAAACGAACCTTGCTCTAACGGCTGAATAATTGCAGCTACAATAGCGGGAGTGTGATAGGGTATAGTTTCGTTTAGTTGCAGTTGATATTACAATGAAAAAAGTGGGGGAAAAAAAGTGCAAAAATAATGAGAAAAAAAAAAAATTATAGAAATAATAATAAAATATAGTAAATAAAAGTGCCAAAATAGTGACAAAAAATATTGAAAAAAAAAAGTTTACAAGGAGGATGCGGCAGCACTTGATTGCAGCCAGGCCAGTATTGTTGAGAAGAGACAAGTTGATCAGCAGGAGGAGGCAGCAGTTGATTGATTCCAGTCCAGTATTATTGAGGAGAGGCTACTTGAGGAGGAGGCAGCAGTTGATCGATTCCAGGCTAGTATTATGAAGGAGAGGCTACTTGAGGAGGAGGAGGCAGCAGTTGATCGATTCCAGGCCAGTATTATTGAGGAGAGGCTACTTGAGGAGGAGGAGGCAGCAGTTGATCGATTCCAGGCCAGTATTATTGAGGAGAGGCTACTTGAGGAGGAGGCAGCAGTTTATTGATTCCAGGCCAGTATAATTAAAAACATACTACTTGAGCACCAGTAGGAGGAGGCAGCAGTTGATTGAGTCAAGGCCAGTATAATTAAAAACAGACTACTTCAGGAGCAGGAGGCAGCAGTTGATCGATTCCAGTCCAGTATTATTGAGGAGAGGCTAATTGAGGAGGATGAGGCAGCAGTTGATTGATTCAAGGCCAGTATTATCGAGGAGAGGCTAATTGAGGAGGATGAGGCAGCAGTTGATTGATTCAAGGACAGTATTATCGAGGAAAGGCTAATTGAGGAAGATGAGGCAGCAGTTGATTGATTCTATGTCAGTATTATTAAAAACAGACCAGTTGAGGAGCACAAGAAGGCAGCAGTTGATGGCTCTCAGGCCAGTATTGTTAAAAACAGACAAGTTGAGATGGCAGCTTCCGCAGCTCTTGATTCCACCCAGTATGTTTCCAAATAGACAATTGACGCTGGGGGCATTAGTAGGATTAGTATTCTTTTGGACCCAGAAGGACCTAGTACAGACAACTAAAGTTTGAAGCTAAGGATATGCACGTTTGTAAAAATCATTCTTTAAACATGACAACATGTTGATGTAGAGTTCAGCACAGGACAGTCAACGTTAAAAAAAAACCCCTCTAACATTACGCCTAGTTTAGCAGGATACGGATACGGTAAAATAGACAGAGAACCTCACCCACAGAATCCATGAGGTGAAGAAAGGACATTTAAAAAGGCACAGATTCAAGGAGGCTTTACCCCAGTTCCATTATCCAAAAATACGTGTCCAATTTTCATTAAATAGACACCTCACTGGCACTTGCTTTACAAATTGACGCAACTACTCTGGTGTCAAACCTGTTGAATCTGGGCCTATGGCTGCTGGCGATACACACACACACATATATATATATATATATATATATATATATACAAATATATACTTCTCTATCTCTCTCTGTACTTATCCAGTTGTAATCTATGTGTTTTCCCTCTCTGCCTAATGTACACCTCCTCTCTCTCTGCAGTCTAGACACACAATGAGAAAGAGCATGGACGCTCAGGCACTTCCTGTTCCTGTAGTGACGTCACACACCTTAATATTCACATAATAACAGGATAAAGGGGATTATAGGAGTAATAATTCCTTATATCCTCTTCCATTCTGTGAAAACAATACAGTTTTGCGACGCCGTTGCGATTTTGACGAACTTCGTAACAAACTTTTTGAAAGTTCGGTTCGGTACCGAACTTTTGGCAAAGTTCGTAACGAATCTGGTTCGTAACAGTTCGGTTCGCATATCCCTAACTGTCTGGTTTATGTTAAAGGGGAAAATATAAGCAGGCTCCTACTTACAAACATAATGATATGTACCTGTAACGGCAGAGCTGCACATTCCAGCTTCGGTCTTCTTATTTCCTTCTGTGGAGCTGTCTTTTCAGTTTGGTCCTAAGCCAATATGTAAATTTGTTTGGTGCACTGGGGGCATAAATAGCCATGTCTCTCTCCTATGCATAAATATGAGGGGGCGTAGCATGTGGCAGGCAGGCAGGACGGAACACTGGGGGAGGGGGGCAAAGCACCAAATGGAGCGATTTACAGTGCAAATTACAGGTAAACAGATCACCAGGTTTAAATGTAAGGTGTAGATTAGTTTCCATTTAAACACTTTAATTTTTTGGGGTGCTGCGCAATCTGTATCTCCCTAACAAGGGCCAGATTTCAACATTTAAGAAACTAATACATACCCTTGGGGATTTTGCAAAGGGAGCTGTGCTGATGGGGGAATTTTAATTCCACATTGGATCCTTCATTAGACAACTCCACTGGCCTCAGTAACATACCTGCTATGCACCTTAAACAAGTTAAAGGGGTTATCCAAGTAAAAAAAACAATATTCTAAACAATCCCTCTTCCCAATAGCAGCCTATGTCTAATATACATGTATAGCCTATCTTACACCCTTTGGCTATGTTCACACAACGTAAAAAATAGAGAAAAGGCGTCCTCTTTTGCTTTTTACAAAAACGTCAGTTTTTGCCGCGATTTAACTGTGTGCAATGGCAATGCATTGAAATCAATGGTAAGACGGATGTCCATTGCACACAATGTATTGAATAACGGACGTTTTTACTGTGGATGGCAAAATAATGAACATGATCATTATTTTCGGACATCTTTTGCAAACAGCGGACGTTTTTTTTATTAGTTGTTCACACACAGTTCTTTTGTCACCGTTCCAATTAGTCCACCTAAACAAGAATAATGTGCCAACTGCCTTAAGGGAAGGCCAGGCTGCTAAATGACATCCGTTATTTTAGACTCAAAATGACGGACTTCATTTTAACCCCCTAGACGACCCTTGGCGTAATTGTATGTCCAGCGGTCGCCTAGGGAACTTCAAAGCGTGGCTGAAGTCCCAGGTGCAGCATGTAGCCTGGGACTGCCGCTATTAGCGGCCACGGTCTGATCGCCGTGCCCACTAATCAAGTTTTCAGATGCAGCTGTCAAAGTTGACAGCTGCATCTGAAAACTTACTGCAGCCTCATCCCTGGTGTCTAGTGGAGTGAATCCCCCCCCCCCTGCGACATAGTCACGGAGGAGCGATCCTTGTTTCCTTACCCGGCCGGGGTCTGCGCGTAATGGCGCTGATCCCGGCTTGACACTCGATTGCTTTCGGCTGCAGCAGTGCCTATCTCATTGATCTATGCTGCATAACTATGCTGCGTAGATCTAAATGACACCTCACACAGCCCCCTTCTAACCTGCAATAAAAGGGTTAAGTCAAATTATATAACATTGCAATATACTTACATAATGGGTTCCTGTAGCTTGCTCTTTTTTTTGAAACCTGCACCACGCCACAGAAAATTGTACACCTGAAGTCCTCCACTTAACTGTCAACCCCCGTTTTCGGCCGCCATTTTGTGACAAAACGTCACTAACGAACTTCTCTGTCTCTCCCCATATGCCAATCATCTTCCTGTTCACCAGGTCTTCCTGGTTTCCTCTGATTGGTCAGAATCAGCCAATCAGCGCCGTCCCTGTGCACAGGCTCACTGTTCTGGTGATCATAGAAATGCCGGGAACACCCACCAGCAGGGGGCAGCATCACAGAGATAGGGAGAAACAGCATGGCTGCAGCATCTCCCTCTGTCCTGACTGGAGACTCCTCTCCTCCTGCAGCAGCTGTCAGCACGGAGAAGCATCCTGTGAGGTTGGATGACCTCTGACCCCTAGCCCTCTCCTGCCGGGACCTTTCACAGGGACAGCGACAGCTCCTTCCTCCTTCTGTAAGTGTCACTGATAAGGTGTGTGGGGGAGGGGGGTTGTATGCTCCCTGCTAGCTTACAGAGAGGCATAAGTGTGGGGTTTAATTCCTACAGGAGCTGTGACATAGGACTACAACTCCCAATGTGGTCTGTCTGCTGCCCCCCACCCAAAGGCACAGACAGACCATACTGGGAGTTGTAGTCCCACACTGTCTATATAGTAAGGTACCCTGTGACTGCAGCTCCTGTAGGACTGAAAAAACTCCTTATGTGTAATAGTCACCCTGCATACAGTCATAGAATTACTACCAAGTGTCCCATTTTACCTTGCAGTGCCAGGCTGGATATATATATACACACATACACACAGTGCTGTATGTGCAGTAGCAGGCTGGATATATGTACGTGCAGTAGCAGGCTGGATATATATATATATATATATATATATATATATATATGTATATATTGTGACAATCTGGGGGTTACTCACTTGCTGGGATCGCCATCTCCTGGGCCTGAGACGGTTGGCACATCACAAATTGCAGTCCAGTCAGCACTGTACAGTTTTAGGCTCGGTTCACACGTTGTAACAGTGCGGCTGTATTTGCGGCTGTAATTGTGCGGCGGTATTTTTGGTGGTTCATGTGTATGCTTGGAAGTATAGGATATGCGGCTGCACAGTGCACACTATGTCTGAATCTACGGCCCTATCGTAAACGGACCCGTAAAAAATGAACAAGACCATTGTTTGCGGCTGAACATGCGGCCGAGGATTGACAGGCGGTCCGTACGGAGTACTTCAAAAATGGCCAGCAATGATGCCGAATGCCGATGCCTCTAATAGTTAATATATTAAATTACTAAAACACATTTTCTTTGTAATCAAGACACTTTCGTTGGTCAATAATTTATTTCTAACGAATCCATCATTTTGCAATTAAATATACTGTTAAAATAAATAGATATATAAATAAATGTATATTTATATATATATTTATTTTTTGACAGTATATTGAATTGCACAATGATGGATTCGTTAGAATTAAATTATTGACCAACGAAACAGAATTTATTTCCACGAAAATGTGTTTTATTCATTAAATATTAATTAGTACAGGAAGCTCTATAAGCCGTTAATTCATATGCCGGCAATAGAGCATTCTGTACTAATCATCACTTTACTTTAATTAAAACATCAAATGTTTCTTCTAATTATGTTATGACAATAGCATTATTAGAAGAAACATTTAGAATTATATGTGCGCTCAGCTGATTGGCTGTTCGGCTGAGCGCACATATAATGAGCCGGTCCGCAGCACAATGAAGAGACAACATCGGGACATCGGATGGTGAGTATAGAGCTCTCCCCACCCCCTCCCCAGCACTGCACCCCTCCCAGCAAGGAAGGGGGGATCAGTTAACCCCTTCCTTGCTGGGATGGGTGCAGTCTGACATCAGTCTGGCCCCCAGGGGGTTAAGGGGGATGCAATACATCCTCCCTTAACCCCTTGGGGGTCAGACTGTAAGCAGCGATCTGTAAAGATGCTGCATACTGTAAGGAGCACAACACCGCTCACAATGATGGGTGTTGTGCTCCTGTTTGTGTGTTTTTTGTGTGTTTCTCCCTTTTTGTTTTTCAGATATCGGTATCCTGGGGATTACGTCGGATTCCATGGACTACGTCGATGACCAGCGGTTGTTCTTTGAATTTTTTTTAATAAAATGGTCAATGAGGGGTGTGGGGGTGTTTTTATTTGAATAAAAAAATTTTTAAACTTGTGTCTTGTCTTTATTTCTTTACTTTATAGACTTAGTAGTGGAAGCCGTCTAATAGACGGAATCCATTACTAAGTTGGGGCCTAGTGTTAGCCGGTATAAAATGGCTAACACTAACCCCCCCATTATTACCCCAGTACTCAATGCCACCAGGGGTACTGGGAAGAGCCGGGTGCCAGTGGTCCCGGAGCGTCAATATTGGCGCTCCTGGACCGGGCGGCAGCAGGCTGGTAAGATTTAGGCTGGGGAGGGCCTAAACCAATGGCTCTTCCCACCCTGGTGTTACCAGGCTGCTGTCGTTTGGTTTTTAACCCGGCTGGTTATAAAAATAGGGGGGACCCTATGCGGTTTTTTTTAAATAAATAAATAATTAAAAAAAACCGCATAGGGTCCCCCCTATTTTTATAACCAGCCGGGTTAAAAACCAAACGACAGCAGCCTGGTAACACCAGGGTGGGAAGAGCCATTGGTTTAGGCCCTCCCCAGCCTAAATCTTACCAGCCTGCTGCCGCCCGGTCCAGGAGCGCCAATATTGACGCTCCAGGACCACTGGCACCCGGCTCTTCCCAGTACCCCTGGTGGCATTGGGTACTGGGGTAATAATAGGGGGTTAGTGTTAGCCATTTTATACCGGCTAACACTAGGCCCCAACTTAGTAATGGATTCCGTCTATTAGACGGCTTCCACTACTAAGTCTATAAAGTAAAGAAATAAAGACAAGACACAAGTTTAAAATTTTTTTTATTCAAATAAAAACACCCCCACACCCCTCATTGACCATTTTATTAAAAAAATTCAAAGAACAACCGCTGGTCATCGACATAGTCCATGGAATCCGACGTAATCCCCAGGATACCGATATCTGAAAAACAAAAAGGGAGAAACACACAAAAAACACACAAACAGGAGCACAACACCCATCATTGTGAGCGGTGTTGTGCTCCTTACAGTATGCAGCATCTTTACAGATCGCTGCTTACAGTCTGGCCCCCAAGGGGTTAAAGGAGGATGTATTGCATCCCCCTTAACCCCCTGGGGGCCAGACTGATGTCAGACTGCACCCATCCCAGCAAGGAAGGGGTTAAGTGACCCCCCTTCCTTGCTGGGAGGGGTGCAGTGCCGGGGAGGGGGTGGGGAGAGCTTTATACTCACCCCGATGTGTCCTCTTCGCTGGTCCGCAGCACAATGAAGTCACTGCACTGCGGACCGGCTCATTATATGTGCGCTCAGCCGAACAGCCAATCAGCTGAGCGCACATATAATTCTAAATGTTTCTTCTAATAATGCTATTGTCACAACATAATTAGAAGAAACATTTGATGTTTTCATTAAAGTAAAGTGATGATTAGTACAGAATGCTCTATTGCCGGTATATGAATTAACGGCTTATAGAGCTTCCTGTACTAATTAATATTTAATTAATAAAACACATTTTCGTTGAAATAAATACAGTTTCTTTGGTCAATAATTTAATTCTAACGAATCCATCATTGTGCAATTAAATATACTGTCAAAAAATAAATATATATATAAATATACATTTATTTATATATATATATTTATTTTAACAGTATATTTAATTGCAAAATAATGGAATCGTTTACATTTAATTATTGAACAATAAAAGGGACTTTATTAGACAGAAAATGTGTTTTATTAATTCAATATATTAACCATGAGAGACATCGGCTATAGTGCAGAGGATCGCAAACCCCGGTAATAGCGATTCATGTAAACTGTGTTCCCTGCTTTCCCAGATGCATCCAGAGGTGTTTGCATCACTTTCTTAACATTTTATTTGTTATTTTTAGTTGAACCAGATTTCCAAGTAAATGACCGCATGTTTTGAGCCGCATGTCTATTTTTTCCCACGGCCGGAGTTTCACCCGCACATTTACAGCCGCATAAAAAATACAGCCGCACAGTTACAGCGTGTGAACCCAGCCTTATACTGATCTCAGTCAGCTTTATTTATCCGTTCAAAGAAAACACAAGACATAGGCAACACTGCCAATAAAATAAAAGCTAGGCCGTCTAGCCACTGACTAATGGTGCGTTTACACAGACAGATTTATCTGACAGATCTTTGAAGCCAAAACCAGGAACAGACTATAAACAGAGATCATGTCATAAAGGAAAGACTGGAATCTATCCTCTTTTCAAATCCATTCCTGGCTTTGGCTTCCAAAATCTGTCAGATAAATTTTTCTGTGTAAGGCTACGTTCACACTACGTAAGTTTCCGGCCGTAGCGCGTTCCGTGAATAAGCGGCCGGAAACTTACGTAGTTTGCGTACAATGGAAAGTATACGATCTACGGGCGCACAGTTCACACTACGTACGAACTTACGCCCGGATCGTATGCGGCGCCGTAAAAAATGAACCAGACCATTGTTTCCGGACGGAAATGCCGTAACTTACGCCCGTAGCGTAACATGCGGTCCCGTACGTAGTGGTGATTTCTTCATTTTGCCAACTTTTTGTTCTGATCCAAAAGGTTCTGTGGGGTGTCCGGGGCTAGGCGAAGATTTCCAAGTAAAAGACCGCTGTTAGATCGCTACGAAGAGCGCTCGGGAAGCGTAAGTACGCTACGGGCGTAAGTTCGCAGTCCGTACGTATCCGGCCGCAACTTGCGTAAAGTCCCGGCCGGAGTTTCATACGTATATGTCCGGCCGCGAAAAATATGCGGCCGGACATATACGTAGTGTGAACCTAGCCTAATGGTGCGTTTACACAGACAGATTTATCTGACAGATTTTTGAAGCCAAAGCCAGGAACAGACTATAAACAGGGAACGGGTCATAAAGGAAAGACTGAGATTTCTCCTTTTTTCAAATCCATTCCTGGTTTTGGCTTCCAAAATCTGTCAGATAAATCTGCCTGTGTAAACGCACCATAACACCACAGCTTCCCTAGCTGTTACTTATGAGCCTAATGCTCAATATCACCAGCCCCACTGGTCTCACTCAGACTTGTCTGCAGCTCCCACAGACCTAGCACTGCCTGTGTTCTCCCACCCTGGGAGTCTTCACCTGGGAGCCCTCACCTGGGAAGCTCTGGGGTCTCTAATAGAACTCCACCAGGTGGTTTCAGAGCCTCATCAGCTCTTGGAGTGGAGTATCTGGACCAGGAGCTCCACCTGAACTCCAATTCCCACTCCAGAGGCATAGAACTGCCTCTTACAGCCCCACCGTGCCACAATATATATATATATATATATATATATATATATATATATATATATACATACATACAGTAAAAGCAGTAGCAGGCTGGATATATGTACGTGCAGTAGCAGGCTGGAGATGGTGGTATCAGGTCTGGTATGACAGTGTTATCCGGTCACAGTATGGCGGTATTGGTCAGGTCTGGTATGGCAGTGTTATCCAGTCACAGTATGGCGGTATAGTTTAGGTCTGGTATGACAGTGTTATCCAGTCACAGTATGGCAGTATTGGTCAGGTCTGGTATGGCAGTGTTATCCAGTCACAGTATGGCGGTATAGTTTAGGTCTGGTATGACAGTGTTATCCAGTTACAGTGTGGCGGTATTGGTCAGGTCTGGTATGGCAGTGTTATCCAGTCACAATATGGCGGTATTGGTCAGGTGTGTTAAGACAGTGTTACCCAGTCACAGTATGGTGGTATTGGTCAGGTCTGGTATGGCGGTGTTATACAGTCACAGTATGGCGGTATGGGTCAGGTCTGGTATGACAGTGTTATCCAGTCACAGTATGGCAGTATTGGTCAGGTCTGGTATGGCAGTGTTATCCAGTCACAGTATGGCGGTATAGTTTAGGTCTGGTATGTCTGTGTGCTTTAAATGTGCGTTGTCTGAAGCTGTTGCCTACCAATCCTGTGAGGAGAGTCGCTACAGACACCATGCAGATCATTTAAAGTGCAACCTTGTTTATATTTTAAGGCTACAAACACACATGCCGTTTCCGCAGCAAGTTTCTTGCTGCGAATACGCAGTGAAATTCGCTGTGGATCCCGGCCCTGTGCTCTCAATCGCAGAGAAACTCACAGCAGGGATGTACAGCCCTGCTGCGAGTTTGTCCGCAGCCCGCCCCGTTAACCCCGGCCGCTGCGGGGCAGCGCACTGATTAGCCGAGCGGGACGTACTGGGAACCGCCGAAGCAAGCAGGAGTGGGGATCCGGTGATGTATAGTCTCCAGCGGCCGGGGGGTTAACAGGGCGGGCTGCGGATGCACATCGTTGCTGCAAGTTTATCTGCCATTGAGAGCACAGGGCCGTGATCTGTATTGAAACTAACTGCATATTCGCAGTGAGAAATTCGCTGCGGATACGATATGTGTGTTTGTAGCCTAAGCAGTTAAAAAACGTGTAGAAAAAATCCAGACAATGCATGTGGCCAAAACCATGTGTCCATTTCTTCCCCAGTAGCCGGGAGGGGAGGGGGGCCCCATTGGAAAGTTTGCTTTCTAGTTACGCCCCTGTGTATGTGTGTTCGTGTGAATGAAGCTGCAGTGTGTGTATACAGATAATGTGTGGGGGTGCATAGTGTGTATATATATATGTATTTGTGTGACTGAATCTTTAGATGTAGTGTGGGGACCTGTATATATGTCCCATTAAAACATAAAGAGACATGTCATATAGAGACACCGACACTGCACCAATAAAAGACACCAGCACTGCACCAATAAAAGACACCGGCACTGCACCAATAAAAGACACCGGCACTGCACCAATATAGAAAAATGAGAATGCACTACTCCAATCAATATGTATACAACACAGCAAGGTAGTGCTGGTCTATATAAGTATATATGTATCATGCAGCCAGTGGCGGTCTTTGGCACCAAGCACCCCAAGCGATCGCTTGGGGCCCCCAACATCCAGGGGGGGCCCCCACGCCCCGCTCTTGTGCTCAAGACTGCTGGACAGGGCCGCTGCCCCGCTCGCTGCTGCCATCTGAACTGTAACTATGAGCACTCGTAATGAGCGCTCATAGTTACATGCAGCAGCAGCAGCACTTACAGGGCGGGAGCCATTGGCTCCCTTCCTGTCAGTCACTCTTGTGGCCTCAGGAAGGCAGCTTTGTCCTTGTGGTGCCGGCGCTCCAGTGACATCACTGGAGCATCGGCGCCAGGACAAGAGGAGTGCGGCCTCTTGTGATCGCAGGGAAAACCCTTCCTGCGGCCACAAGAGTGAAGAGAAGAGGAGACGCCCGGACCCAGTTGAGTATAAGTGTTTGTTTTATTGTGTTATATACTATATGGGAGGGGGAGCACACAGGGGTCTGTTTAACTGGGGGAGCACACATCGGGGGTCTATATAAAAGGGGGGAGCACACCGGGGGGCTATAGACTACTGGGGCTTCACAGAGGGGTCTATATACTACTGGGGGCAGCACACAGGGGGTCTATATACTACTTGGGGCAGCAGAATGGGGTCTATTTACAACTTGGAGAGCACACGGGAGGTCTATATCCAAGTGGGGAAGCACACAGGGGGGCTATATACTACTGGGGGAGCACACAGGGGTCTATATACTACTTGGGGCAGCAGAATGGGGTCTATATACAACTTGGAGAGCACATGGGAGGTCTATATCCAAGTGGGGAAGCACACAGGGGGGCTATATACTACTGGGGGAACATACAGGGGGTCTATATACTACTTGTGAGGCACACAGGTGGTCTATATATAACTGGGGGAGCACACAGGTGTCTGTATACTACTGGGGGAACCACACAGGGGGTTTAAATACTACTGGAGGAGCACACAGGGGTCTATATCAAAGTGGGGGAGCACACAGGGGGGCTAAATACCCCCGAGGAAGCACACAGGGGGCCTATATACTAGTGGGGGAGCACACAGGGGGTATATACAACTTGGGGCAGTACACAGGGGGTCTATATACAACTGGGGCAGCGCACAGGAGGTCTATATACTTCTGGGGGAGCTCACGGGGGGGCTATATATAACTGGGGGAACACACAGGGGTATATATACTGCTGGGGGAAGCAAACAAGGGGTATATACTACTGGGGGCAGGACACAAGGGGTATATACTATTGGGGGCAGCACACAAGGAGTATATATTACTGGCGGTAGTGCACAAGGGGTATATACTTCTGGGGGCAACACACAGTGGTCTATTGTTTTGGAATGCGTGTCGAGGGGGGTGGGGGGGCCCAGACATAACTTCGCTTGGGGCCCCAGAAATGCCAAGACCGCCCCTGCATGCAGCCTACAGACATAAAAATGTTAGAGTGCAAAAACAAGCCGGGGGAGAGAGCAAAGTATGTATATCACCAGTAACATGGAGCCCGGGATCAAATGAGCCCCAACCTGGACTGCATGTTACTGGTGATATACATACTTTGCCCTCTCCCCGGCTTGTTTTTGCACCCTGACATCTTTATGTCTGTAGGCTGCAGGATACATATATATTTATATAGGAGAGCACTACCTTGCTGTATCAACTTATATAGGAGAGCACTACCTTGCTGTATATACTTATATAGGAGAGCACTACTTGCTGTGTTGTTTACACATTGATTGGAGTAGTACTATAGCATTCTCATTTTTGTATATTGGGTCCTGTTCATACTTTGGTCAGATGGACTGGTGGGAAGTTTGTTACATCATGGTCTCCAAAAAGCTAAGAAAACGTGCTGGTACATCACCCAGCACGCTTCCCAAACATACCCCTGTACCCTGCGTACCATGTACATATAAACCCCAAAGTCAGTTTAATTATCTCCCGCGCTGTATGTAAATTACCTGCTAAGTAGTCATGGTGGGCGGGTGGCTTGATCAAGTAGTCATGGTGGGCGGGTGGCTTGAAAAGAACTGCATGCTGACACCTGCGCGGTGTAGTACAGCAGCGTCTTCTCTCGCTGTACTGCACGTGCAATGCCCCCACCACCCAGGTGGCGTCAGCATGCAGTTCTTTTCAACACGCCCAGAGGGGCGTGATTACAACGCCGGAGCCGGCCCAGGTCCACGACTACTTGAACAAGCCACCCGCCCACCATGACTACTTGAACAAGACACCCGCCCACCATGACTACTTAGCAGGTAATTTACATACAGCGCGAGAGATAATTAAACTATCTTTGCGGTTTATATGTACATGGTACGCAGGGTACAGGGGTATGTTTGGAAAGCGTCCTGGGTGATGTACCAGCACGTTTCCTTTGCTTTATGGCCGTTTTTAGCGTGATTGGTTCTCTTTAATGTTTTTGCTTGCTGTGTACTATTTTCAATAAAGATTTTTTGGGTATTACATTTATTGGTGCCATGCTGGTGTTTCCATATACTGAGCCCCCACAGAACTATGTATTCTGGTCTCCCAAAAAGCATCCAGTATTCAGTACACCTAGGATCCTCAAAATACAACAGCTGCAGGCACTACAACTCCCAGCATTTACTGACTGCACACAATCCTAAGGATATGATGTGATATGTAGTATATTTGAATGGACAATCCTCTGATAATTTCTGGTGCTGTATATAGATTTATTGATGGATCTTCATAGCTGATGGTTGTGACAAACTACAGCCACCAGAAGCCTCTACACAGCCTTCAATTGTTAAAGGATTGTCGTCTCTAGAACTACAACTCCCAGCATACCCTCATAGCTGAATAAGTGTAGGGCATTCTGAGAGCAGTAGTTCAACTAGTTGTGGACACAGATCAATCCAGCATAAAATCAGGTCAGCATGTTACCTCTCAATGGCTCTTCATTTGTGGGTACCAATGGGATCATTTTCCCTGGTGGGCCCCAAGTAGCCCAGTCAATCAATGGATAGATAGATATTTAGATAAGAGATAGATGGCATCCCAGCCTCTTGGTGGCTCTGTAGGGGTGGGGGATTTCACTACAGACACTACAGCCGGCGCCCTTGTTTTTTCTCTTTCTTTACCTAGTTACTAATTGTACTTTGCATTGACTGACTTCATTTTTCCATAAAATATGCTGCACAACCAGAAAAAAATTGTTTGTGCAGTAAAATTGAAAAAAAGGGCATTTTTTTAAAAAATTATGTTTGTTGGGGGGGGGGGTTATGTTGACACTGTTCCTCCCATGGTAAAACTAACATATTATTTATGTTCATCAAATCATTACAATTACAATGATATGTAACTTCTACAACTTTTATTTTATTTGATGGCTTTTAATTTTTTTTTATTCCCATCCTTATAATGCTTTCATTGTTTGGTCTATGGGACTGTGTGAGGTGTCATTTTATGCGCCATGGTTCGTTCTCTCTATTGGTACCATCATTGCATACATGGGACTTTTTGATCGCTTTTTATTACAATTTTTCTGGATTTGATGTAACAAAAAAATCAGCAATTTGGCACTTTGCCGGGTTTTTGCACTTACGCCATTGAAAGTGCGTTATTTATTTTTATTTATAAAATAGGAAAAGAGGGGGTGATTCAGACTTTTATTAGGGTAGGTTTTTTTTTTTATTGATGAAAAAAACCTTTTTCTACTTTAACTTTTAGTCCCCCTGGGATAGATTACTTAGGGTTTAGAAGCAATCTATTACCGAGCCGGAATCAGTGTTACGAAGGGTCCATTTACACAGTAAGATTATCTGCCAAAGATTTGAAGCCAAAGCCAGGAATGGATTAAAAAAGAGGAGACATCTCAGGCTTTCCTTTAATACCTGATCTCTGTTTATAGTCTGTTTCTGGCTTTGGCTTCAAATCTTTGGCAGATAATCTATCAGATAATCTTTCTGTGTAAATGGATCCTCAGACGCAGAGGGTAGAATTAGCTGAGTGCGGCGTTCGGCCGCGGCGGCTAATACGTGCGGTCCCTGGCTGTACACAACAGCCGGGTGCCGCACGCTGCGGAGAGGGAAGGCGCCGGGAGCCCTCTCTGAATTTCCTTAACGGCGGCATGATGAGTATACACGTCATACATCGTTAAGGGGTCAGTTACCTTTCACTGTGCCTGCGTTCCACCATGTGACCGGTTCTGGAACCCCACCAGAAGGCATTTTCCTGTCAGCACGCTCAGAGTGATGATTGACAGGCAGATAGGCCAGTAACAGACCTCTCAGCCTGTCATTCATCCCCTCGGAGCGTGCTGGGGTGTCACGTGCCTGGGGGATTAAAGTGCTTTTTTTCGGGTATACAGCTCCTGCTGCAGTCGTGGCTGGTACGTGCCGCGGATGCTGCAGGAGCTGTATACAGTGGTTCAGGGAACCATATCAGCCCGATTGGGTTGATTGGTTCCCTTTAAGTTTTGCTGATTTATATATTAACACCAATTGTTTCATAAATCAGGTCAGAGCTTATCTTTACTATTCAGTGTATCAGCAGTTAAAGGGGTTATCCAGCGCTACAAAAACATGGCCACTTTCCCCCTACTGTTGTCTCCAGTTTGGGTGGGGCTTTGAAATTCAGTTCCATTGAAGTAAATGGAGCTTAATTGCAAACTGCACCTGAACTGGAGACAACAGTAGGGGGAAAAGTGGCCATGTTTTTGTAGCGCTGGATTACCCCTTTAAGCACAGAATACATTTTATGCAAGTCTGCAAAGCCTACTGATCAGTAAAGGGAACCAGTCATCAGTGGAGTCGCTAGGCAGTTTTATCCGGGGCTCCTGCCCCAAATAAAATGCCTGCTGCCCCGAATGTTTTGTGCCCCAGCATCTCCTAAAGGCTGGCAGTGAGTGCACTCACACTGACTTTGATTGTACCGTGCAGTCAGTCACTGTGTGCCAGTGTAAGCTGTTATCTGACTGGGCCCTGGTTCAGGCACTTACCCAGTAAGATGACAGCCAGTGCAGGGCCCCCTACTTCTGGGGAGGCCCACTATTCTGCCTCATGCTTTAGTTTGGGGTCCAGCTTCCTCCACATCAGTGCTTCTCAATTCCAGTCCTCAGACCTCACCAACAGGTCATGTTGTGAGGATATCCTTAGAATTGCACAGGTGATATAATTATACTCAGTCCATCAGGTATTAGCACATGTGTCCTTTGTATGGGAAATCCTCAAAACATGACCTGTTGGTGAGGACTGGAATTGAGAAGCACTGCTCCACATGATGGGGTAGTGTGTGTATTAGTCAGGTGGGGTAGTGTGTGTGTGTGTTTATGTGTGCGTTAATACTATGGGGGGACTCAGCAAGTAAATCTTCTTAGAAATGCTTTTACTTGGCAATTTTTCACAATAGACAGTTTCACAAAGGTGCAGAAACATGTATATCACCTATATTGCTCATTCCCTCCCAGAGGCTGCGTGTACAGGGGGAGCTGTGAAGGAGCTTCCTGGGCCACTCTTTCAGTGGTGTGCACCACTGGGGTGTA
This sequence comes from Dendropsophus ebraccatus, assembly GCF_027789765.1. Taxonomy (NCBI): domain Eukaryota; kingdom Metazoa; phylum Chordata; class Amphibia; order Anura; family Hylidae; genus Dendropsophus; species Dendropsophus ebraccatus. The sequence continues at coordinate 146,342,414 of NC_091455.1, read as the reverse complement.
CCGCTACCGATGACAGTGACCCTGAAAGGAGCCCAGGGCGGGTGGCTGCCTTTGACTGCTTAGCCGTAGTTATTTTGAGTGGAAGCAATAGATATACAGCATAGATCAATGAGATAGGCACTCGATTGCTTCCGGCTCCTGCAGGAGCAGGATGTGTGTCCCGGAGGAGCAATCCATCCCACTAGACACCAGGGATCGGGCTGCATAAGGTAATCAGATGCAGCTGTCAACTTTGACAGCTGCATCTGATTACCTGATTAGCGGGCTCGGCGTTTGGACCCTGCCCTCTAATAGCCATGGTCCCGGGCTACATGCGGCACGCGGGACCGCGGTGGTTCAGAGCGGGGTCGCTCCCTTACCAACCGCAGGGCCCAGGGCCAATTTTTCAAATCTGACCTGTCTCTTTTTATGTAGTGATAACTATCTGATGCTTTTAACTATCGTGGTTATTCTGAGATAGTTTTTTTCGTGACATATTCCTCTTTATGTTTTTGGTATACTTTGGTTGATACACTTAGAATTTTTTTTGTAAAAAACACAACATTTGCGCAAAAATTAGAAAAAATTACAATCCTTTATATTCAAAGTTCTCTTTTTCTGAGAAAAATAGTTATGCCACATAAACTAATTATTACTGCAACATCTACAACATGTCTACTTTATGGTCACATCATTTGGTGAACGTCCTTTTACTTGTTAGAATGTTAGAGGGCTTCAAAATTTTGCAGCGATTTTTCAAATTTTCTGGAAAATTTCCAATTCAGATTTTATTAGGGACCAGTTCAGTTATGAAGTGGATTTGTGGGGTCTGTATGTTAGTTACCCCCATAAATCTCTCCACTGTAAAAACTGCACCCCTCAAAGTATTCAAAGTGACATTTCATAAGTGTATTAACCCTTTAGGTGTTTTGCAGAAATTTAAGCAAGTTGGAGCGAAAATTTAACATTTTAATTTTTTTGGCAGATATTCCATTTTTTTCCTCTAACACAGCAGAAATGGAACTCAATATTTATTCTGCTTATTCCAATGTTTCTAGAAATCCCCTATATGTGGCTGCAGTGCGTCACCTGCATCAACCACAGGCCGCAGACATGTACGCCGTTTACTATACGTCACGTATGACATGTTATCGTTATTCGCCAGATCAGTACGATTACAGTGATATCCATTTTATATAGCTTTTGTTATAGTTTACGGCATTTATACTAGATATACTGTTTGTGTGTTGCATATTGTAAGACCTGTACTATTTAAAATTTTTTGCCAGTGAAGTTATGTGATGGCTTTTTTTTTTGTGGCATAAGATGACGTTTTTAGTGGTACATCTTCTGGGTACATTTAATGTTTCGATGTTCTATATTTTTTAGGGGGCGGGTTTACAAAGATTTTTATTTTAGTTAATCTTTTATTTATTAATGTAACAGGTTAATAGACGGGGTCATTACGGACGCGGTGATACCAAGTATGTGTACTTTAATTAACCCCTTAACCACCGCGGGCGTAATTGTACGCCCCCAAAACCCGTGCCATCGGCAATCATCGGCTCCAGAGTCGTTAAACTTCGGCTTTTTCCGGAATTTGCGTACTACTGCCCCCTAGCGGCTGATAAGTGTATATAATACACAAATCAGTAGCTATAGGGTTGAAGAAAGGTTTTTTTTTTTTTTATTTTTTTTTTTTTTCCGCACCCTATCGCCGCTGAGTGCTGATCAGCATCACACGTAAGTGCGCCACTGATCAGCAACTCCTCCTTTTTGGCGTAGGGTGTTTTTTTCCTATATCCTACAGCCACGGTCTGCTTATAAGTGCCGCACATAAGTGCGGCATTTATCGGCAACTCCTTTCTTGGCGTAGTTTTTTTTTTTTATACTTAATGTTAAAAAAACATGTAAAAAACACCATTACACTATACGGAATAAAGTTTTACACTACACCACTACATATTTACATACCCCATATATTAGTCCCCGTATAAAGATGGCCCCCAGGGTGTTTTCGGTGTCGGACGCATACGCTATTATTGCCTCCGACACCGAAACAGCCAGTGAGGATGAATGGGGGGATCCTTCTTTCCTCCATTCATCCTCATTATCCAGTGACGTGTCTGGGGGAAGCGTAGCATACGCTGCCCCCCAGACACGTCTTTTCCGCCAGTACCGTCCCAATAAGAGATCACGGTATGGTGTGAAATTCTACAAACTTTGTGAGAGTACCTCTGGGTACACCTACAGATTTAGGGTACGTGCACACTGCGGAATGACGAAGGATAACCCTTTGTGCATTCCGCAGCTGCCACCAACTGGCGGACTGATAAGGGCGCGCGTCTCCGCCCGTGTCATAGACTCTATCCTATGCATGGGCGGATTCCATCGTCCGTCCAAAGAATGAACACATTTGCCGGAGAGCTTAATCCGCTCGTGCATAGAATGGAGTCTATGACACGGACGAAGACGCGCGCCTCCATCAGTCCGCCGGCGGGTGCCAGCTGCGGAATGCACAAAGGGTTATCCTTCGCCATTCCGCAGTGTGCACGTACCCTTAGAGTGTATGAAGGAAGGGACACCCGAATCCAGCCCCCAGATGCCCCCTCCCATCCTCGGAGTTAGTGGGGAGATCATTCGGGAACTGATCTTCCCACTGCTGGATAAAGGTTACCACCCGTACGGGGATAACTTTTATGCCAGCACCCCCTCTTCTGGTCCCTCGCTGCCCAAGCTACTGTAGCTTGCGACACGATCCGAACATATCAGAAGCAGTAATAGAGCCCTAATATTTAGCAGCCATGGAGCTGACCCAGCGCTTCTGGATATGAAGGACCCCGTATCGCACCAGGTTAACATTTTCCAGGTGACGTCCCCCACACTGGAAAACGGGAGACCCCAGAAGAAGTGCAGAGTGTGGCGTAACAGGGGGATCAGGAAGGACACCATTTTCCAGTGTGACACCTGTCCTGATCACCCCGGCCTCTGCATACTGGATTGCTTCAAGGCACACGACATGTCATCGGAGTTCTACATTATCTAAATTCTGTCCCTTATTCCTATTCCAGGGGTCACGTTGATCCAGGGATTATTCTGATTGCCATTATGGAGTCAGGAAGGAATTTTTCCCCTGTGATGAGGCTACTGTCGTCTGCCTTACGAGGGTTTTTTGCCTTCCTCTGGATCAACACAGGTTGAATTTGATGGACACCTGTCATTTTCAACCTTATAAACCAATATTTGGCCTAATACCCCCAAATAAATTAGAATTGTCCCTTTTGCCAAGCTAAATAGACATGGCCGCCATTCCCATTAGAGGATGCCATGATGCAATTACAAAGCCTCTGTGCGGCCAGGACAGTAGAAACCCCCCACAACTGACCGCATTATGGAAACTATACCCCATAAGGAATCTAACAAGGGGGGCAGCGGGGATATGGCCCCCTGGTGACAGCCACATTTTGGACGTGAAAATGAAAAAAATGGTATTTTTTATTTTCACGGCACATGTTCTACATATGTGCCTGTTACCAGTGGGGCCCATATGCTCACTGCACCCCTTGTTAGATTCCTCATGGGGTTTAGTTTCCAGAATGGGGTCACTTGTGGGGGGTTTCTACTGTCTTGGCAGAACAGGAGCTTTGTAATTGCGACATGGCCTCCATCCTGCATTCCAACCTCTAAATGGCGCTCTGTCCCTTTGGTGGCTTGCTCTGTGCCCATATGGCACATTATGTCCACATCTAGGGTATTTTCGTACTCAGGGGAAATTACCCTACACGCTTTGCATTTATTTTCTTTTTTAACCCCTTGTGGAAATGGAAAAAAAATCAAGGCTAGACCAACATTTAGTGTAATTTGTTTTAAATTTTTACTCTAAATCATTGATCTTGTCTTGATTTTTTCATTTTCACAAGGGGCTAAAAAATACAAAAAAACACAAAATTTGTAGAGCAATTTCCCCTGAGTACAGAAATACCCCACACGTGGACATAAAGCGCCATGCGGGTGCAGGGTAAGCCTCCAAAGGGAAGGAGCGCCATTTGGTTTTTTTGAGGCTGGATTTGGCTGTAATGGATTTCAAGGGGCCATGTTGCATTTAAAAGGCCCCTGTGTTGCCAAGACAGTTGAAACCCCCCACAAGTGACCCCATTATGGAAACTACACCCCTCAGGGAATGTAACAAGGGGTGTAGTGAGCATATGGACCCCACTGGTGACGGGCACAAATGTGGAACAATGTGGCGTGAAAATGAAATATTACATTTTTTACACTATAATGTTGGTCTAGCCTTGAATTTATCATTTTCAAAAGGGGTTAAAAGAGAAAAAAACAACAAAATATTTAGAGCAATTTCCCCCGATTCCCTAAATACCCCACATGTGGACATAAAGCACCATGTGGGTGCAGGGCAAGCCTCCGAAGGGAAGGAGCGCCAATTGGATTTTGGAGGTTGGATTTGGCTAGAATGGATGATGAACGCCATGTCGCATTTACAGAGCCCTAGTGCTGCCAAGACAGTGGAAACCCACCACAAGTGACCCCATTCTGGAAACTACACCCCTCAAGGAATCTAACAAGGGGTGGAATGAGGATATGGACCCCTTGATGATGGGCACATTTGTGCCGTGAAAGTGAAAAAATTAAAATTTTCACTTTCACGTCACATTGTTCCACATTTGTGCCCGTCACCAGTGGGGTCCATATGCTCACTGCACCCCTTGTTAGATTTCTTGAGGGGTGTAGTTTCCAGAATGGGGTCACTTGTGGGGGGTTTCCAGTGTTTTGGCAGCACGAGGGCTCTGTAAATGTGACGTGGCCCTTGAAATCCATTCCAGTTAAATCCAGCTTCCAAAAGCCAATTGGCGCTCCTTCCCTTTGGAGGCTCGTCATGTGCCCGCTTGGCACTTTATGTCCACATGTGGGATATGTCCGTACTCGAGAGAAACTGCGCTACATGTTTTGTGTTTTTTTTTTCCTTTTATCCCTTTGTGAAAATGAAAAATTGAAGTCTAGAACAACGTTTTAGTGTAAAAAATACTTTTGTCTTTTTTCACGCCATATTGTTGGGAAAATCTGTGAAGCACCTGTGGGGTCCAGATGCTCACCGCACCCCTAGTTACATTCCTTGAGGGATGTAGTTTTCTGAATGGTGTCCCTTTAGTGGTGTTTTTTAGGTTTTGGCACCCCAGAGACTCTGCCAAGCTGAAGTGGTACAGTCAGAAATGCCCAAATATAACGGAGCCATTGAAATGCACTAGGCGCTCCTTTATATCTGAGGCTTGTGGTTGCGCCAAATAGCGCAATAGGGCCACATATGGGGTATTTCTATAAACTGCAGAAACGGGGCAATAAATATTGGGGTGCATTTCTCTGGTAATAAGTTTATAATTATGAAAAATATTGGATTACAATAAAATCTCTGCACAGAAAATTAAAAGTTTCAAATTTCTTACATACTTAGCTTTTATTTCTGTGACTCCCCTAAAGGGTTAAAAAGCTTTCTGGATGGGCTTTTGCAGAGTTTTGGGGTGCAGTTTCTGAAATGGGGTGCTTTGTGGGGCTTTCTAACATACAGTCCCCTCAAATACACTTCAAGCTGGGTTCACACTACGTATATTTGAGGCTGTATGTTTGAGGCTGTATAGCAACCAAAACAAGGAGTGGATTGAAAACACAGAAAGGCTCTGTTCACATAATGTTGTAATTGAGTGGATGGCCGTCATTTAATGGCAAATATTTGCTGTTATTTTAAAACAACGGCTGTTATATTGAAATAATGGAAGTTATTTACCGTTATATGGCGGCCATCCACTCAATTTCAACATTGTGTGAACAGATCCTTTCTGGGTTTTCAATCCACTCCTGGTTTTGGTTGCTATGAGGACCTTACATGAGGACCAAATACAGCCTGAAATATACATAGTGTGAACCCAGCCTTAGTAAACCTGAACAGGTCCCTAAAAATATCTGATTTTGAAATTTTACTGAAAATTTGGAACTTTGCTGCTAATGTTTTACGCTTTCTATTGTCTAAAAAAAATGAAATATAGTTTAATTATTGCCGCCAACATAAAGTAGACATGTTGCTAATGCTATTTAATATATAATTTATGTGGCATAACCATTTTCTGTATAAGCAAAAAAAGTTTTAAAGTTGGAAAAATGCATTTTTTGAAAAAATTTTTCACATTATTTTGTTTTTTTTCATAAAGATTCGTTATAAGTATCGACTCCAATTTACAAGAAATGTGAAGTACAATATGTCACGAGAAAACAATCTCAGAATCAGCAGGATAGGTAAAAGCATCCCGAAGTTATTAATGAATAAAGTGACACAGGTCATATTCATAAAATTTGCTCCGGTCCTTAAGGCCATTTTAGGCCCGATCCTTAAGGGGTTAAAGGGGATCATTTATAAAGGAGAATGTTTATATTTATTTATTTGTTTTAATTATTTATTTATGCGTGTGTTTTGTGTTTTTTTTTTTTTTTTTTTTTTTTACTTTACAGGTACATATATACAGTATAATGCATTACAGAACAGAAGTGCTGTAATGCATTATACTGTATAGTGAATAATCCAAACGATCAGACCCCTGCCTCAGTGCAGGGGCCTGATCGTTGCATGTAATATCAACCCAGACGCATCGGAAAGCATCTGGGTTACTTTTTTTTTTTTTTTACTGTTACACTTATATTAGAAGCCCCCCGGGGGACTTCTAGTATATGCACTCCTTTATCCTTTATCCTGTATACCAATACAGGATAGATCGATGAGATAGGCACTTTGATTGCTTCCGGCTGCTGCAGCAGGAAGTGGCTGAGTGCCGAGTCCAGATCAGCGCCATTACGGCGCTGAGCCCACTAGACACCAAAGATGGCTGCATTTAAGTAATCGGATGCAGCTGTTAACTTTGGCAGCTGCATCCGATTACTTTATTAGCGGGCACGGCGATCGGACCGTGCGCGCTAATAGCCGCGGTCCCGGGATACATGCGGCACCCTCTCCTGGTATGCCCATGGTTTAAAGAATGTTTTAATTGTTTTTAATATTGGGAACATTTATATGTGGTGTATTTGGACCTGTTATAAGAACGTACTTTTATTTCATTACTCTTTTGCTCTGCCAATTTGCCTTTTATACAACCTTTTTTTCTATTTGTTGGTTCTTGGTATTCATACTGTATACTGGCAATGTGCAACCATTCTTTTTTCAAAGGGGTTTGTGTACACTTACTGACACACACACACATTACTGACTGACAGACTGACACACATTACTGACTGATACACACAGCACTTTCAGCTCAGTCTTCTTCCTTTTCCTCTCTGGCCGATCTCCACACTGTCATTAGGTTGAGGACTTTTGGATCATGCGATCAGATCCTTCATATCTCTCTCTCTCTGCAGGATGCTTACAGGTCCTGCTCATTCTTTGTCTTCTGATGTTCAGCGTTCACTCTGCACTACAGTGAGCTGGCTAAACATCTCTACACCGGCACTTTCCTGGGTTAGCCCTGTGCTGACGCCAGCCCAGGGTCCTTATTTTGGTTGGTATTTTTGGCCAAAACCCGAAGTGGGCCCAAAATCACAAAATGTTTAATTATAGTTTTTCTCTGTGTTGGTTTCAGTCATGGTCTTGGCTAAAAATACTGACCAAAATACTGACTAAAATATTACATTTGATCCCAGGCAAGACCCCCCCCCCCCCCCTAAAATGGCCTAAATCGGTTCAGTTCCAGAAAAGTTTCTCTTCTGGTCATTTGATTAAGGCCCTAATAATAAAAATCATAATGATGATGGACATTTTCTAAAGAAATAATTATTTAATACAATTAATACATTGATGTATATATAGGGAGCTGTTAGACCCTTACATGGTGGACAGACCTCTGACAATCAAAGAACAGTGGGAGACTGATGTAGGCCCTATCACTGACGACCAATGGGGTACTGTGTTAGCTCTAACACCCAAACTGGCTATATCCGAGACGCACGGGCTCTCCAGTTGTTTCTTATCCATCGAGTCTATAGGACGCCCTGGTTTGTGAGGATGATGAGCTCTCAGGTATCGAGTTAGCCATTTTCAGAGTCCTCTATCAGGCACGCAAGCTGATAGCAAAACATTGGATACAGCCTGCTGCACCTACTATGACAGAGCTGATTGCTAAAATTAATCACATTGTCCGCTTAGAAAAGGGGGTCTATAAGAAGAGAAAAGCTATGAGAAAGTTTGAGTCCTTCTGGGGCCCTTGGATTGATGCTCCTGGTATCCCCTCTAGACTCCTTCGTAGATCCCCGATGAAGGCTTTCCTTTTACTTGCAGACCACAATGCGAATGGGGCTGGAGGCCGTGGGAACAATACTTAAGACTACCTGATCACTCTATGCTTGCCTCCCCCTTTTCTCCCTTACACCTGACTTCTTTCCCTTCTCTCACCCTCTCGACCCCTAAGATAATGTGCCATTTTTTCTCTCATGTCTCTTTATGCGTTGTCTCGCTTCAAAGTCTTTCAAATGTTTCTTTCATCTGTCTGCAGAAACTTGAGCATGGTTGGGGGACAGACCCCCTGGTTGTGCAGTAATATTTAGTATTCAATGTCTTGAATTGCATATACGACCCTGTTTACATGATATGAATGGCTACCTCATTAATTTTGTATTACATATGGTATTCTGTGTTTTTTGGAGTTGGTTTTAAAGGAGGAGGGTGGGCTCTTTGGGGTGGGGGGGGCGGTTAGGGTGACAACGAAAGCCCTTTTTGTGTTTGTGAAAAAACCTTTTTCAATAAAAAAGATCTGATTTAAAAAAAACAATATATTGTTGGTCTCTAAACTTTACAACAAATAACTTTTTTATATCCTCTAAATTATAATGATTTTATCATAAGCAGAGACTATTTAACAGGACTATTCACAGCAAAGGAATGACCAGTGATCTATGAACTACAATTTGTGTGCTTGTATCCATTTGCCAGGCTTCTAGCTTTCTTGTCCAATGCAAGGGAAAAAAGCTAAAGGCTAGACATGATTCATCACATGTAGGGAAGCCAATTCACATTCTAAACGGTATAAACTCAGGGGATGGAACAGCTGTGTAAAGCTGACCAAGTAAGTAATGATGTAGACTGGGGATACTCAGACCTGTGTGTTAACTTGGGTGAAGTTTTATGTAGTAGCAAGGACAACCTAAATCGGTAATAAGTAGGAAAGTTGGAAATAAAATGTACAGCTTCTGGCCACTTATTTCTAATAAGGTGGAAGGGCCTGGTTCACCAGAACAGAAAACACACAATCTATACATAGGAATGTCTGTAGATAGTTACATCATCACAGCCACCTCAGGAAAGTGCAACATTTCTGCTTTGTAGTGCCTTCCTCTGTTTTCCTCCTAAAGCCTTGATATTGCACCTATAGGAATGTATTTGCTTAAATGTTTCCACAACATGATTTCCTTGGAGAGATGTATAACAAGACATTTAAAGAGTCACTGTCATTAAAAAAAAAAAAAAAGGTTATTCATTGAAGCAGATCTGCTGAGACCTGCTGTGATCAGGAGATATAGTCAGGGAGAGCGCACTTCAGCAGCACCATCCAATCCCTGGCCACTCACTATGTAGCCTCATAGACTTACATTGTCGGAATTAGCATTGTAGGAGATACAGCTTGGTAGTGGATATTGGTGCTGTTGCGCTCCCTCACGGGCTATATCTTCTAATCACATAGTGTGTCCGCAGTGAGACCTGCTGTAATCAATAGCTTTTGACATGCCTGATAACAAGATCATGTGACTCTTTAAAAATTATGTGCCCCTTAGGAACAGGCAATTTTTTTTTATTTTAAGCTTCAGTTCATGGTAAAAAGAAATTGTTGCATTTGGGAAACCAACTGAAATTTGAGTGTTTGTTGCATGTTTAATTTGGCTACAAGCGGCTGTATAACAGGCCATTAAATTGGCTCTACAACAAGCCATCAAAGCTCAGCCATTTGCGGGTTCTGACTCCTAGGACACCCAAAGATCAGGAGGACAAGGAGGCACTGCATTACTAACAGTAACACATTCATCTACCGTGTTTCCCCAAAAATAAGACACCCTCTGAAAAAAAGGTATAGTGGAGGATTTACATGATGTTTAAAATTGGGCATCCCCTCAAAAATGAGGCATCATCCTGCTGTAAAATAAGACCCCTGTCAACATCCTGCCACACATCTGAGGATACATCCTGCAACCCAGCGATATGACGCCTATGTGGTGCGCCCCATGAGGGGAAGACGCAGGCTGCCAACGTAATAACATTTATGTGCCACATTGATGCGGAGAGTCAGGACTGATGGGACAGTAAAGGGACTGATGGGACAGTGAGGGGAGAGTCAGAACTGATGGGACAGTGAGGGGAGAGTCAGGACTGATGGGACAATGCCGAAATAGGCAGGACTGATAGGACAATGAGGGGAGAGACAGGACTGATGGGACAGTGTAGGGAGAGACAGGACAGAGTGTCTAATTCTACAGGTGAGTCCCATTTTCGTGTTTGGTTGATCAGATCATTAATGTAAAATTCTCTGTATCACCCAAGATCTTTAATTTAGGAAAAGTTCAGTACAATAGTCATGAGTAGTGATGAGACCCATGGATATTCACATTCGTCTGGTTCGAACTTGAAAGAAAAACAAAACTTTAGCCCGGATCTGAACCCGAACCCCAATGGGTCAATGGGAACCCAAAATTTGGGCCACAAAATGGTTGTAAAATGGATGTAGGAAGGGGTAGAAGGCTGCAAATAGAAGCAAAATGTGGGTTAGCAACAGGACAAGGTCACTGTTGTTAACAATAATTCCTAGTGTTCCCAGTGTTACAGTGCTGTGGCCTAATATGTTAAGTGTTAGAGTTAGGCAACTGGGTGGTAGCCTGGGGATGACACTATGAAAAAATGGTTTAACTAAATCAAAAATGATTGAATTTGAAATTTATTTTTAAGTTAAAATTTTAATTGGAAATTAATTTAATTAGAAATGTAATTTTAATTTAAGATTTAATTTAAATTTGAAATTGGTTTTGCAGGCAGGATACAAGAAAATTGTAAAAAGAAATCTGAAAATTCTTGGTGGACGTAAGCACCTTGCCACAGACAGGGGACAGGCCCTGTGTGATAACATGCAAACTCCAGTTATTCAATGCAGACTTGTAACATCATTATCAAAGTGGCCCCAAATTGGATTATCTAAGTGGCCCCAGCTCTTTTCCATTAACCCAGCTGTGTTCTAATTTAAACAAGAAATGTGCGTCATGTGTCCGGGCTCTGGTCTCCCCTCCACACTTGCTTTTTGTTTATCAAACAGCAGTTGCAGTTGGTTCCTGCTCATTTGTAAGCCACTCTTTGGTGTTTTTGTCATACTCAGCAACTCCAGCTTTGGGTGCCATGTTTTGAAAAACTGTTATTTCTTTCTCTTTGATACAATCCTTGCTTTATTATCTTTGTAGCTCTTATATTTGGTTGGCTTTTTGTTTTCATGGTACAATCATTCTGAGATACAGTAGTGTCCTACTCTGCAATCCCTTTTTGTATTACATGTAATTCTTCTCATATAGTGGTTTGGTACCATATGAGTCCCGTCCCATTCTGTTCTGTGTTAAGGGTTCCAGTTACATTTTTGTTTGCACACATTTTGTGTTTTTTTAATTGCTGATTGTGCTTACTAAAATTACTTTTTATCCCTTGTAACGCTTTCTCTCTCTCTCTCTCTCTCTCTCTCTCTTTTTCTATTTGCAATTGTATAATTGTGTGGGATATTACTTTGGTATTTGGGGACATTTTCTTGGTAATTAAAATAATAAATATATACATTACCAGTGTTAAATGAAGTTAACATGTCAGTTTTACCATATAGTTAAAGTATACCAACAAAAGGAAAGCGCTTATAGGGAAAATATGAATATTCTTTATTTATTGTTTTAAAAGATATAAAAACAATGTGGCAATAAAAATTACTTGTCTAGCAAAAAAATCATTCAACTGTGTTGGTAAAAAAATGAAACTGGTATGGCTCTTAGGCAAGGAGGACAGGTTAAATATTCTACTTTTGCAGGTTAATTACAGCTGCAATCTAGTAATCCGATTATGCTGTGCCTCATACATATTTTCTGCCACACAAGGCTTTTTCGTATCATCATCAGCTGTGTTACATTTTACAGTCCTACAGTCCTAAACAACAAAAACTGCACAGACAAAAGGATAGATAAGTTAATCTTAGGCTGGGTTCACACTACGTTTTTGCAATCCGTTTTTTGCATCTGTTTTGATCCGTTTTTCTATTGACTTCTATTATAAAAAAATGGATCAAAATGGATCTGTTTTTTTTTTTATGGACACAAAAATGAGGTCCACCACGTTTTTGTGTCCGTCAAAAAAAAGGATCCGTTTTGATCTGTTTTTTTTTTTTAATAATGGAAGTCGATGATGTTTTTCTGGGGGTTGTGCGTCATGAGGTAGGACGTGCTTGCTGGTCCTCCTCCTCCCCGCCTCTGCCCCCGTCTATCCCCCTACCTCTATGCTGCAGAGCCGGCAGCTCGTGAGTGAGGAAGCCCGCTGACTGCTAGGAGTGCCAGGACCCTGAGGCGTCCAGCGCTGGCGTCATTGGCAGAGTCGGGAGCTTAAGGACTGGATTCCCCTTTGCGGTGCCACGAGTCTTGCTGACCGGGCCCGCAAGAATGCCAGAGGAGAGCCAGGACGGAGATGGCAGGCCGGATGAGATCACTGTCAGGTAAAGGGGTCTGGGATGACAACAGACAGGTGCAACCCTAGAACTGACACCCGCCCCAGCTGTCCCTACCTGATTGCCTCGACAGCCCTAAGATGGCTGCGGACAACTGGGCGGCGATCCCTAACCTGATCCAAGTGGAAACACAAAACGGAGACAAGACTAACACACAAAAAGGGAATAGTCAGAGGTCCTAGTCGGTAACAGCCGGTCAATATAAATACAAAGTCTAGATCCAAAGAATAGTCGGGTACAAGCCAAAAGTCAGGTGATCAGGAGTTCAAGTCAGAGTGAATAGCTAGTTCAAGAAGCACTAGGTAACTAGAGTCTTTCACAGGCAAGGATCATGAGACATTTGATGGTATTTATGGAACCTGTAGTCCCAGCCCCCAGGTGTGATTGGGGCTGAGGCTCCATGTCCTGCCCAGATACCGACAGCTGACTAGTGTGTCAGCTGTCAATCACCAATTAGCAAACACACACAACACCTATGTGAGCAGCCAGGGAGAGAATACTTGCCACAGCTACAACAAGGAGCAGCAGAGTAGAGTATGACAAAAACATGGGAAGCATTCTGGCTGTTATTGATGCAGAGTTGAACGCATGGCCCGAGTCCTAACAATCACTAATCGGACAGGCGAGAACTGGCCAGACCGCACAGTCACGCTACAGGAGGAGAAGTCATGTGATCGGTGACGACAGGAGTAAAAGGCCCCCGGATAAGTAAGCCACTGCGGTGTCCTCGTGGTGAGGCAGGCGGCATGGTGGGACACATCCTGCAGCGTGAAATCAGCTCCTGACTGCGGATGGATTATCCGTGAGTAACAAACCATGACAAAGGCCACATGAATGGATTGTGAACGAAGGTGAGGAGGATGGGGAGGTGGGGAGCTAACGTGCGCTTGAGATGGATAATGATGAGGGGGCGCTGGGATACAGTGCCCCCCCCCCCCCGGCATTTGCTCCCATTTAACCTCCCCCTCCCCTTTCATGCAGCTATATGCATTAACAGCCTATGCCAGAAAATGAAACATAAATGTAAGACTAAAAAGGCCATTTGTCTTTTCTCCTGTTACTCCTATAGCCTGGCATAGAAGGCCAGCTAGAAAGCAGGTGTGGTGCTGTTTCGAGGCAACTAGTCTCCCTCATCTATTTGATTACAAACCCCCTTTTATCCCACCTGGTAAGTGAAGATATATTGCTATGTTTTTTTTTTTTTAAAAAAAGGGATTCTGCTGGCTAATGATAACACCACAGCAACGTAGAAAATGTAATGGATAAGTTATGTGTGTTTTCTTTGTGATAGAGAAGAACAAAAGGGCCGCAGACACGAAAATAGGAGATTAACGCAGTATCACAAAACCGTGTAGGATGCCTCCAAAGGCCCAACAGAGGAGATCAGGAGGTCCAGTATATCCAAAAGATGCCGGAAAATCGGGGGAGGGACCTGAGGAGAGGGAGAGGAGAATTTGTTTTGCTTCATGTTTGCTTTTTTTGTTTTTTTTCTTCTCGATTTATTTGCTGCTGCATCAGATAGTGAAACATGACTAATACAAAGGTTCTAACATGGAACGTTAGAGGGCTGGGGGACAAATTAAAAAGACGTGCCATCCTGGATACAGTAAGTAGACATTTACCCGCGATAGTCTGTATTATCGAAACACATCTTACAGCAGACACATTTGATAGATTAAGAACAAGGTGGGCAGTACAAATGTTTAGTGCGGGTAGTTCCTCTTACTTGGCCGGTATTACGGTATTGATACATAACCAAATAAATTTTGATGTAATAGAAAAAAAAGTAGATAGTAGAGGGTGATATATATTTCCACATGGTAAGCTGTTCCAGGATGAAGTAATATTCGCTTTTGTATATGTCCCCCCCCCCCCTTTAAACTTGAGGTTTTGGAAAAATTGATTGAATTTGTAAAGGATAAGGGAGAAACTCCCCTTTATGTATGTGGTGATTTCAACGCAGTTATGGACCCGGTTTGGGATAGGAGAAGCAGCGGAGCCACGGTCTGCGCCCGGCCCTCCTCCCTGGCAAAATTTGCCCGGGAGGTGGGCTGGGCGGACGCCTGGCGAGAAGCAAACCCCCAGAAGTATCAGTATTCGTGTTTTAGCACAACGTATGCAGCTGCCTCAAGAATTGATATGGTGTTATGTAACAAGGAGGCAATCCGTAAGATTAATAAGATAAAATATGAAGCTAGGTGATTGTCAGATCATGCACCAATGGTATTAGATCTACAGATGGGGAAGCCAAGAGTAAATAAATCCTTCAGAATAAATCCACACTGGCTAACTATAATCGATCAAGATAGTACCATAATAGCAAATGAGATCCAGCAATTCCGGGCGATAAATAAGGGAACTGCCAGTTTGCATGTAGTGTGGGATGCATTAAAAGCATTTATAAGTGGGATTGTATTTAAAGAAATCTGTATTTGTAAAAAAAAGTTTAGGGAAAAAGAACAAAACCTAAGAGAAACTGTAAAGAATAAAGAAATAATATTCCATGATATGCTCAACAGAAGATTTTCTTCCAGGGACAAAGATTTTTCTGTGAGACAGGGCGTCCTAATAAGATGTTAGCAGAAGTGGTAAAAGCGCAGGAGCAAAAAAGAGGGATCTATGTGATGAAAGATGTTAAGGGGAAGATAATTAGAGACCAGAAAGAGATAGAGGAGGTTTTTATATCTTTCTATGAGAAATTGTATTCATCAGAAAAACAGGGTAATGAATTAGATATACAACAATATTTAGATGAGGTCCAGTTACCAATATTAAAAGATATGGGAATGGGTGATTTAGAGCAAAAGATAACTGGGGATGAGATCAAACAAGTTATAAGATGCTCCAAAAAAAGTTTAGCATCAGGCCCAGATGGCATCCCAATAGAGTTTTTTTGTAAATATATGGACCCCCTCCTGCCTATTTTAGTAGAACTTTATAATGAATCCTGCACTCTGGGGTCAATGGGTAAAGACCCATTGACCCCAGATTCCTACCGACCAATTTCACTACTAAACTCGGATTACAAAATATTTGCTAAAATCTTGGCAACAAGACTGTGAGACAGGGTGGCGGAATTGGTCGGGCAGGACCAAAACGGGTTTATTCCAGGACGCTCAACCTTCCTGAACATTGAGAGATTATGTATGGACATACAGATAGAGGATCCAAGTCCCCGCTCTATCCTGTCTATAGATGCTATAAAGGCATTTGACAGGGTGGAGTGTGGATTTCTTTGGCAGCTTTTGGAACGGTATGGGTTGGGACCTATGTTTGTTAAGTGGATAAAAATGTTATATGGAACACCTATGGCGCGACTCTCAATAAATGGAAACTTAACAAGGTCTTTCGTGTTGACAAGGGGTACCCGACAAGGGTGCCCTTTGTCACCATTGTTGTTTGCACTATATATAGAGCCTCTGGCCATTACAATAAATCAGGATCCAAGTATTAAGGGTTTTGGAATGAAGGGAGAGAGAAAATATCTATGTATGCCGATGATCTGTTATTATTTGTGAAAGATCCAGCCGAGAATATTCCCAAAGTTATGCAGGTATTAAGAAAATTTAGTAAGGTATCAGGTCTACAGATAAACTGGCATAAATCGATAGTAATGCTAATAGGCGTAGAGGGTGGAATACCTGATATATGCATGAAGGTATTAACTCCGGGGGAAACTTTCCCGTACTTGGGGATTGAGATATCATTAAGACCGGAGAGATATATAGAATTAAACCTGAAACCATTATTATATAAAATGGATAAGAAAATTAAGATATGGCAGGGTCTACCCTTGTCCATGATGGATCGGATGGGACTAATAAAAATGATTGCCCTACCCCAGCTTATGTATGTGTTACAAAATTCCCCAAGTTGGATTCCCTATAAATGGTTTAAAAAGATTGAGTTATTGTTTAATAGATTAATTTGGAAGGGAAAAAGAAATAGGATACGTTATAAATATTGGACAATGGCTTAGAAAGAAGGGGGGGTACAGATGCCAGATATGGAAGTGTATTTTTATTCTCTGCAATTAATGAATATATGCAGGAATAGAGATAATGGAGTAAAATTAGAGATTATGAAAGATCAACAAGGTCAGGAAACTGACTTGTTGTGCTTCTTAGAGGCGAGAAATTTGCTTAAAAATTTTAAGAATAAATCGTCCTTCGCTCATCTGTGGTTTAAAACGTGGGTAGCGGTAAAAAAAAAATAAGTAGGGTGAAGGGTAGTACTCACTTAACACCTTTATGGGGGAATGATAACTTGCCAGAGTTAGAAAAGATAATACACAATGGATTTTGGAAACAAAAGGGTGTAAATACACTGTCACAGATAATGGAGAATGGAGGTATGCAAACGTTTAGACAGATTCAGACACAGTATAACGTATATGATAAACATTTAATTTATTATAAACAATTAGAACACGCGATAAAAAACACACAGGATAAACGGTATTTGTGCACACAGACACATGTAGTGATGGATTTGTTAGTGAATACTAGTGGTGAAAAGAAAGGAGAAATAAGTAAGTTAAGTAAAGCTATAATTAAGGTCAAGATGGAGAATGCACTGAGGGGAATAAACAGAAATGGGAACACGAAATAGGTGATATTACAGAAGAGGAATGGCTTGATATTGTTGATAGCATTAAAAATGTGTCTATAAATCCTAACCATAAGCTTATACAACTTAAAATATTATACCATCTATATTACTCTCCATGCCGGCTTCAAAAAATGGGACTACTGGGTTAAGCCATTTGCCCTAAATGTAATGTAGAAGGTGCCAAGAACTTGCATTTACTTTGGAGTTGCCCTAGAATACAGGAATACTGGCAAGAGGTATTAGATCATATAGAAAAAATTAACGTAATAAAATAACTAGGGATCCTAAAGTGGTCATACTGGGATTAAGAACAGGGATGGGTAATCATAATAAAATTACATTAAAACTGATAATGCTAGCTAAAGTAGTAATCTTAAGGCCCCGTTCCCACTGAGCAAAGCTAGCGGAATTCCGCGACGGAATTGTCCGCCGCGGAATGCCGTTAGCCTCCCGCTCATAATGGGAGTCTATGGGAGGCGCGCGCTGCTGCTCTGTACGCGCTGAAGAATGAACATGTTCATTCTTCAGCGCGGACAGGGAAGGAGCGCGCGCCTCCCATAGACTCCCATTATGAGCTGGAGGCTAACGGCATTCCGCGGCGGACAATTCCGTCGCGGAATTCCGCTAGCTTTGCTCAGTGGGAACGGGGCCTAACCCCTTAAGGACAGAGCTTGAAATGGCCTTAAGGACAGAGACAAATTTTATGAATATGACCAGTGTCACTTTATTCATTAATAACTTCGTGATGCTTTTACCTATCCAGCCGATTCTGAGATTGTTTTCTCGTGACATATTGTACTTTACATTTCTGGTAAAATGGAGTCGATACTCCTAACGAATCTTTATGAAAAACACCAAAATAATGTGAAAAATTGTGAAAAAATGCATTTTTCCAACTTTGAAACCTTTCTGCTTATACAGAAAATGGTTATGCCACATAAATTATATATTAAATAGCATTAGCAACATGTCTACTTTATGTTGGTAGCTTTTTTTTAAACTATATTTCATTTTTTTTCGACAATAGAAAGCTTAAAACATTAGCAGCAATTTTCCAAATTTTCAGTAAAATTTAAAAATCCGATATTTTTAGGGACCTGTTCAGGTTTACTAAAGTGTATTTGAGGGGACTGTATGTTAGAAAGCCCCACAAAGCACCCCATTTCAGAAACTTCACCCCCCAGACTCTGCAAAAGCACATCCAGAAAGTTTTTTAACCCTTTAGGGGAGTCACAGAAATAAAAGCTAAGTGTGTAAGAAATTTTAAATTTTTTATTTTCTGTGCAGAGATTTTATTGTAAACCAATATCTTTCATAATGATAAACCTATTAGCAGAGAAATGCACCCTAATATTGATTGCCCCGTTTCTGCAGTTTATAGGTATACCCCATATGTGGCCCTATTGCGCTATTTGATGCAACCACAAGCCTCAGATATAAGGGAGCGCCTAGTGAATTTCAACGCCTCCGTTATATTTGGTCATTTTTGACTGTACCACTTCAGGTTGGCAGAGGCTCTGGGGTGCCAAAACTTAAAAAACACCCCTAAAGGGACACCATTTAGAAAACTACACCCCTCAAGGAATAATCCTACCAAAAGGCCTAAATAGTGCGGTCTATGCGCACCCAAAACTATCCAACACAAAATCCAAAAACGAAAAAGACTGAATGCAAGACCAATGTAAATATAAATATTTTTTATTATTAGTATATAAAAAAAAAGGTTATTAAAAATACATAATGGGGGGCTGAAGCTAATACAAATCCCCATACAAACGGTGGATCAAAGAGTTCTTATACATAAAGTGCTATATCATAGGGTAGGAGATAAATAGACAACCTACATATATAAACATATATACTGGGCACTGGGTTGGTACTACATACAGCAAATAAATAACTCCCACAGTGGGTATATGGCAGAAAAACATAGAAACACCATCAACAAATAGTAGATATTACCCATACATGTCCTTAGTATATAAGTCCACCTCACCGTACACCCGAGGCGCGTTTCGCGTGTTGCTTTCCTCAAGGAATGTAACAAGGGGTGCAGTAAGCATCTGGACCCCACAGGTGCTTCTCAGATTTTTAGAACAATGTGATGTAAAAAAGGAAAAATTAAATTTTTTACACACGTTGTTCTAGCCTTCATTTTTCATTTTTACAAGGGGATAAAAGAAAAAAAAACACCAAACGTGTAGCGCAGTTTCTCCCGAGTACAGAAATACCCCACATGTGGACATAAAGTGCCAAGCGGGCGCAGGACGAGCGTCCAAAGGGAAGGAGCGCCAATTGGCCTTTGCAAGCTTGATTTTACTGGAATGGATTTCAAGGGTCATGTCGCATTTACAGAGCCCTCGTGCTGCCAAAACACTGGAAACCCCCCACAAGTGACCCCATTCTTGAAACTATACCCCTCAAGGAATCTAACAAGGGGTGCAATGAGGATATGGACCCCACTGATGGGCACAAATGTGGAACAATGTGACGTGAAAGTGAAAATTTTCATTTTTTCACTTTCACTGCACAAATGTGCCCGTCATCAAGGGGTCCATATCCTCACTGCACCCCTTGTTAGATTCCTTGAGGGGTGTAGTTTCCAGAATGGGGTCACTTGTGGGGGGTTTCCAGTGTTTTGGCAGCACGAAGGCTCTCTAAATGCGACATGGCGTTCATCATCCATTCTGGCCAAATCCAACCTCCAAAATCCAAATGGCGCTCCTTCCCTTCGGAGGTTTGCCCTGGACCCCCATTGCGCTTTATGTCCACATGTGGGGTATTTACGGACTCGGGGGAAATTGCTCTACACATTTTGTGTGTTTTTTTCTTTTTTAACCTCTTGTGAAAATGAAAAATTTAAGGCTAAACCAACATTATAGTGTAAAAAATGTAATATTTCATTTTCACGCCATATTGTTCCACATTTGTGCCCGTCACCAGTAGGGTACATATGCTCACTACACCCCTTGTTACATTCCCTGAGGGGTGTAGTTTCCACAATGGGGTCACTTGTGGGGGTTCAACTGTCTTGGCAACACAGGGGCCTTTTAAATGCAACATGGCCCCTCGAAATCCATTCCAGCCAAATCCAGCCTCCAAAAGCCAAATGGCAGTCCTTCCCTTTGGAGGCTTACCCTGCACCCGCATGGCGCTTTATGTCCACATGTGGGGTATTTCCGTACTCAGGGGAAATCGCTCTACACATTTAGTGTTTTTTTTTTTATCTTTTAACCCCTTGTGAAAATGAAAAAATCAAGACAAGATCAATGATTTAGTGTAAAAATTAAAAAAATTTTACACTATATGTTAGTCTAGCCTTGATTTTTTCCTTTTCCACAAGGGGTTAAAAAAGAAAGTGAACACAAAACGTGTAGGGTAATTTCCCCTGAGTACGAAAATACCCCACATGTAGGCATAATGTGCCATATGGGCACAGGGCAAGCCACCAAAGGGACAGAGCGCCATTTAGCGGCTGGAATGGAGGATGGAGGCCATGTCGCAATTAAAAAGCTCCTGTGCTGCCAGGACAGTAGAAACCCCTCACAAGTGACCCCATTCTGGAAACTACACCCCATAAGAAATCCAACAAGGGGGAACAGTGAGCATATGGACCCCACTGGTGACGGGCACATATGTGGAACATGTGCCGTGAAAATAAAAAATAAAAAATTTTCATTTTCACGCCACAAATGTGCCCGTCACCAGGGGGCCATATCCCCGCTGCCCCCCTTGTTAGATTCCTTAAGGGGTGTAGTTTCCAGAATGGGGTCACTTGTGGGGGGTTTCTACTGCCCTGGCAGCACAGAGGCTTTATAATCGCATCATGGCATCCTCTAATGGGAATGGCGGCCATACCTATTTAGCTGGGGAAAAGGGACAATTCTAATTTATTTGGGGGTATTAGGCCAATTATTAGTTTATAAGGTTGAAAATGACAGGTGTCCATCAAATTCAACCTGTGTTGATCCAGAGGAAGGCAAAAAACCCTTGTGAGGCAGACGACAGTAGCCTCATCACAGGGGAAAAATTCCTTCCCGACTCCATATTGGCGATCAGAATAATCCCTGGACCAACGTGACCCCTGAAATAGGAAAAAGGGACAGAATTTAGAAAATGTAGAACTCCGATGACGTGCAGTACTCCTTGAAGCGATCCAGTATGCAGAGGCCCGGGGTTATCAGGACAGGTGGCACATTGGAAAATGGCGTCCTTCCTGATACCCCTGTTATGCCACACTCTGCGCTTCTTCTGGGGTCTCCTGTTTTCCAGTGTGCGGGACGTCACCTGGAGAATGTTGCCGTGGTGCGATACGGGGTCCTTCATATCCAGAAGCGCTGGGTCCGCTCCATGGCTTCTAAATATTAGGGCTTTATTACTGCTTCTGATATTTTCAGATCGTGCCGCAAGCTACAGTAGCTCGGGCAGCGAGGGACCGGAAGAGGGGGTGCTGGTATAAAGGTTATCCCCATACAGGTGGTGGTAACCTTTATCCAGCAGTGGGAAGATCAGTTCCCAAACGATCTTCCCACTAACTCCGAGGATGGGGGGGCATCTGGGGGCTGGATTCGGGTGTCCCTTCCTACATACACTCTAAGGGTACGTGCACACTGCGGAATGGCGAAGGATAACCCTTTCTGCATTCCGCAGCTGGCACCCACCGGCGGACTGATGCAGGCGTGCGTCTCCGCACATGTCATAGACTCCATTCTATGCACGGGCGGATTCCGCCCTCTGTCCAAAGAATGAACATGTTTATTCTTTGGACGGACTACGGAATCCGCCTGTGCATGGAATGAAATCTATGACACGGGTGGAGACGCACGCCTGCATCAGACCGCCGGTTATCCTTCTCCATTCCGCAGTGTGCACATACCCTAAATCTGTAAGAGTACCCTGAGGTGAGCTTAGTTTGGAGAATTTCACGCCATACCGTCATCTCTTATTGGGACGGTACTGGCGGAAAAGACGTGTCTTGGGGGCAGCGTACACTACGCTACCCCCAGACACGTCACTGGATGATGAGGACGATGAGGATGAATGGAGGAACGAAGGATCCCCCCATTCATCCTCACTGGCTGCTTCGGTGTCGGAGGCAATAATAACGTATGCGTCCGACCCCGAAAACACCCTGGGGGCCATCTTTATGCGGGGACTAGTATATGGGGTATGCAAATGTGTAATGTAGTGTAGTGTAAAACTTTATTCCATGTAGTGTGGTGTAGTGTAGTGTTTTTTTGACAGTAAGAAAAAATATCCCTACGCCAAGAAAGAAGCTGCTGATAAATGCCGCACTTATGTGCGGCACTTATCAGCAGACAGTGGCGGTAGGATATAGGGGGGAAAAAAACGCCCCTACGCCAAAAAGGAGGAGTTGCTGATCATTGGCGCACACCTGCACCACACACACCTGTTCTGCACCCCTCAGCTACCTAGCTGAGGGGTGCAGAATCCGGAAACACTGTTTTTTAACAGTATGATCGCCGTGATGGGCCGGCCGGTACTGAGGTTTATAAATGAATATGTTTATCAGAAAAAATGTGGATGTAATAGACATATCTTGTAGTGTTATGCTGTAATATGGTTATATTTTATAATAAAAAAAACATTGAAATAAAAAAAATAAAATAATGGAAGTCAATGGAAAAACGGATCAAAATGGATGCACACAGTTGCATCCGTTTTTCTCATCAGTTTTCTATCCGTTTTTTGAAAAAAACGGATTGCAAAAACGTAGTGTGAACCCAGCCTAAGTTTTTTGTTTACTTTTCTTTTCTTCTAATTAATTTCTTTTCGTTTACTTTTCTCTTTTTTTTTTTTTCTTTGACTCTTTTGGTGCAATAAATTACAATCATTAAAGAAAAAGTTGCTTTTAGAAGCGTTAACTTTTTTTTTTTTAAACCAAAATATATTAACTTTTGTTGCCAATTGTTCACAATATGGATATAATGCTGTATCAAATTATTTTACACACCCTATAAGAAAGTGGGAGGCCTTTATCCATCTATTTAGAGTCTGCATTTGCCTCTCATAACCAAGCTTTGTGCGGAATAGAAAGACCTCTTTCAGATAGGAAAAAGTACATAGAGCTGCAAATAAAAACGAAGTACAATATCAAATATTTGATTTTCAAGACTATTACAACATTGTACTTGTGAAGATTTCCGGAAGACTGTGGGCACCAGACATTGATGATTGATTATTCTTTCTGACAATATAAATGGCCAAAGATATTCCTCAACACTTTCATCCAATACAATAAGTCTTGATAGAGGCGTCCACACCCATGAAAGAACCAGACTGAGCCTTTGTAACTCAATTTACTTTGCAATTCCAGTAATATGTTACATAAGGATGGATTTGTCTGTGGTATAAAATATGCCGTTTGTGAATCCACCCTTACAAAGCTATTGTAATAACAAAAATGGAAAACATGAAAACATGGTAGTGCCAGACATGAAAATGCTAAACTTATGTAAGCATTGAATGATTTCTTTTATTACATGACTTGTGTTTAAAGGTACACTGCATAAAATATACAATTTTGTAATTATAAATAATTATTTGTTCCATTTCCCATCATGCATCTCCCTGATTTGTCCATTTGTTTACTCACCCCCTAAGCTTTCTTTCCTGCCCACTGCTGTAATTACTACTACACAGTAAACACAGGGCTGTTTCTTCACTGATTTTTCATCACATCCCACGAGTATGTATTCCATACGAGCTGATGATGTAGTAGAGCTGACACGCTCATGGTGTAGCTATATGCTGCATAATGGGGGAATAACTCTAGCGGGGAAGAGGGAGCTGAGCATGGTCAAAGTGGGCCCAAAGTAGGGGATTTTAGACATCCAGAGCTGATAAGAATGAGAGAAAAAAAACAAAGAAAGATAGGTTATACATGTACAGTATATTAGACATAGGGTGGTATTGGGATAGGGGATTGTTTAGAATATTATTTTTGTTACCCGGATAACCCTTTTAATACCTGTTAGACAAGTATACAGTATATGTGACCATTACTAAAGCACTTAAGATCATGATTAGAGATGAGCGAGTACTAAAATGCTCGGATGCTTATTCGAGTCAAATTTTTCCAGATCCTTGGGTGCTTGTTTCGAATAATGAACCCTATTGAAGTCAATGGGAGACTCAAGCATTTTTACAGGGGACCAAAGGGAAGGTTGCGTGAAAACCTGGAAACCTCAGAAAATGATGGAAACACCACGGAAATAGACAGGAAACAGCAGGGACATCATGCAAGGATGAGGCTGCCGAATTGCACCATTACTCCAAATTTTGGGTAACAGCCTGGTGGTAACCCTCAAGACAATTTTGGGGGCGACAGTGTAGTGGCAATCCTCCAAAAAAAGGTTAGTGCCTTTTTCAAACACATGGTTTGAAAAAGCACAGCGGTGCACCCCTGAATGACAGTCTGTGACTGAGATTGCAGGTGAACACCCTAGAATTGTAGTCCGGCACACCTTGGTGCTGAACCCCTAAATTACATAGTTTGACTGAGATTGCAGTTAACAGCATGGGGATGAATCCCAGGATGACTTTTTAAGACTGAGATTGC
The DNA here is from genome assembly GCF_027789765.1 of Dendropsophus ebraccatus. NCBI lineage: Eukaryota > Metazoa > Chordata > Amphibia > Anura > Hylidae > Dendropsophus > Dendropsophus ebraccatus. The sequence continues at coordinate 146,317,463 of NC_091455.1, read as the reverse complement.
CCTTTACAGCATGGCGGTAAACCCCAGGGTGGCTTGGTTAGACTGAGATAGCAGCTTAACCACCCAAAAATTTTGCCTGACACAGCATGGCGTTGACAACAGAGTGACCAAGTTAGATGAGGTAGCAGCTGAACCACCCAAAAATTCAGCCTGACACAGAATGGCGTTAAAAACAAAGTTACCAATATAGATGAGGTAGCAGGTGAACCACCCAAAAATTCAGCCTGACACAGCATGGTGGTGACAATAGAGTGACCAAGTTAGATGAGGTAGCAGGTGAACCATCCAAAAATTCAGCCTGACACAGCATGGCTGGGATAACAGATTGACCAAGTTCGTCCGAGGTAGCAGGTGAACCACCTAAAAATTTTGCTTTACACAGCATGGCGGTGACAACAGAGTGACCAAGTTCGACTGAGGTAGCAGGTGAACCACCCAAGAATTTTGTCTGACATGGTGTTGATAAGAGAGTCACCATTGAGATTGCAGTCAAAAGGCTGTAGTTGACCCTCCTAAAAAATTGATTGGACAGAAGGCCTGCAGGTGGCCCTCCGTAAACATTGTTTGAACAGAGCCAGTTGGTCCTCTGAAAATTTGCCTGTTGGCTCAGTGTTTGTGTAAGAAGAGATGGAGGAGGAGAGGATACATGAAGAATCTTTATGTTTATGTTTATGTTTCTAATGCGAGGGTCATGGGAAAGGAAGCCTAACATAAAGTCAGCCATGAGTCCCAACACGCAAGAATTCTCTATCCTCAATAGGATAAAGGCTAAAAGAATAAGCAAAGTGTCATAGGGTGATAACATAGGCAAAGTGGGGCAGATAAAAACAGATAAGTGTAGAACTGCTCACCTGATGGTGGTGTGCTAAGAACACAACACCTCTTAGTGCTTTCAGTGGAGAAGAATGGTAGCCGTAGCAGCCAGGTTCCAAATGCAGGTACCAAGATCCCAAGCCATGGGATCGGGGAATAGGGAGTGAAAGGTTTGGTGTCCAATCCACGGAATTACCCAGGGACCACAGGAACCAGAAGCGCTTAACGGCGCTTACGGCTTCAGAGTGAATGAGTACGATGATACAATTTTATTAGTCTCATGCACAACGCGTTTCCGGGCAAAGATACCCCTTTGTCAAGAGAGACGCCCGTAAACACGTTGTGCATGAGACTAATAAGATTGTATCATCGTACTTACTCACTCTGAAGCAGAGGCGGATTATAATGAGGGCAATCTGGGAAACCGCTCGGGGCCCGGAGCTCCGGGGGGCCCAAGCAAGATTGCCCTTATTATAACGCCAATGTTGCCCGCCGCACTGCCGATAGGCCGCAGCCGCTCTGCCCCTTTACATGGCAGAACCAATGGCAGCAGACGTGCCTGCGCGTGGCACATCTGCTGTCATTAGCTAGAGACCGGTGACGTCACTCGCATACGCCGGTGCGGAGGCATGGAGAGGAGAGGACCGACATCGCCATGCTACAATAGGAGGAGAGAGGCTGCTGGGGATCGCTGTGATAGGTGAGTAGGATTTTATTTTGTTTTTAACATGGAGGGTGATGCTGCACAGAGGGGGCTGGGGAGTGATGCTGCACAGAGGGGGCTGGGGCAGAGGGGTGATGCTGCACAGAGGGGGCTGAGGCAGGGAGGTGATGCTGCACAGAGGGGGTTGGGGGGTAATGCTGCACAGAGGGAGTTGGGGCAGGGGGGGTTAATGCTGCACAGAGGGGGCAGGGGGGTTAATGCTGCACAGAGGGGGCTGGGGCAGAGGGGGTTAATGCTGCACAGAGGGGGCTGGGGCGGGGGGGGTTAATGCTGCACAGAGGGGGCTGGGGCGGGGGGGGTTAATGCTGCACAGAGGGGGCTGGGGCAGGGGGGTTAATGCTGCACAGAGGGGGCTGGGGCAGGGGGGGGGGGTTAATGCTGCACAGAGGGGGCTGGGGCTGCTACTGAGGGGGCTATATTTATATATATATATATATATATATATATATGGAGGGGATGCTACTGAGAGCGATATATATACAGTATATATATATATATATATATATATATATAGGGGATGCTACACAGGGAGGCTTATATGAGGCACAGAGTGAGCACTGTTACTGTGTGGCAAATGGGGACTTTGTATAGAGATAAGGATGATGCTGGAGTGAGTCTAAAATGTCTACGAAAAACTAACAACTTTGATTTAGCAAAATGTCCCTCATGGAGAGAAGACGCCTCCTGTAAGTCCTTGTCATTATCAGCTGAAGTGTCCCATATACAGCAGCAGCAGCTTAGTGGGGTGGGGACAGGGATAGAGGGAGCGTGGTTAGCAGGAGGCCCACAATTTCTGAACCGCCCGGGGCCCATGGTATTCTTAATCCGCCCCTGCTCTGAACCCATCAAGCGTCGTTATTCTGGTTCCTGTGGTACCCGGGTAATTTAGTGGATTCGACACCCAACCTTTCTATCCTCAATAGGTTGACTATCCATTTCCTCCTCCTCCAACTCCTCCTCTTCAGCCCATACACGCTCAACAGATTAGAAGGAATGAGCATAGGCATGGTCGCTTTAACGTGCAACGGGCCCACTGGTTAAAGGGGCCCATCCTGCGCAGGGCCGGCCTTTACTCTGTGCGACCAGTGCGGTCGCACAGGACTCCGGCCACCAGCCTGCCAGGGGGACGCCATCGGGATGGGTAAGTTACCCATCCATGGCGCCCCCTGCAGGCCCTCCCCCCCCTGCGCTCTGCACTGTAGCTATGAGCGCTCGTAACAAGCGCTCATAGGTACGGGCAGCAGCAGCGTCATTGACAGGTCGGGAGCCATTGGCTTCCTCCCTGTCAGCCATCCTGGTGGCCGCAGGCAGTGCTTTACCTGCGGTCACAAGAAGCCGCTCTCCTGTAGTGGTATCGGCATCCTAAAAAAGTTCAGTGTCCACAGCTTCAGAAGTGTAAATATTTCTTTATTTAGCGCATCAAAACATAAAAACAACAAAACAAAAAGTGAATGGTGGGCTAAAAACGCCGACGCGTTGCGAGGTTCTCCCTCTTAATCATCGGCACTGAGTGACGTCACTCAGCGCCGGCATCGCGAGAGGGGACGGCGGTCTCTTGTGACCGCAGGCAAAGCACTGCCTGCAACCACCAGGATGAGGTGAAGAGAAGAGGAACGCGCGGACCCAGGTGAGTATACGAGTTTTATTTTTTTGTTATTTTCTATATGGGAGGCCAGGAAGGGGGAGCACAAAGGGGGGCTATATAACGGGGGCAGCACACAGCGGGGGTCTATACTACTAGGGGTGCCCTATACACTACTGGGGGGGATGGCACGCTCAGGGGGTATATATAATTGGGGGGGCACACTGGGTGTATATATATAACGGGGAGCACATAGGGGGGTATATATAATTGGGGGGCACACAGGGTGTATATATATATATATATAACGGGGAGCACATAGGGGGGTATATATAACTGGGGAGGGGCACAGGGGTATGTATAACTCGGTGAGCGCACAAGGGGGGGCTATATACTATATAAGGGGGGGGGTTCATCGGGGGTATTTATAACTCAGGGAGTGCACAGGGGGCTATATACTACTGGGGGGTGCACAGGGGGGGTTATATAACTGGGGGAGTGCAGAGGGGGGCTATATAGTACTGGGGGGTGCACAGGGGGTATATATAACTGGGGGGTGCACAGGGGGTATATATAACTGGGGGAGCGCAGAGGGGGGCTATATACTACTGGGGGCACACAGGGGATATATATACAACTAGGGGGTGCACTGGGGTACATATAACTGGGGGTGCACAGGGAGGTATATATAACAGGGAGCACACATGGGGGCTATAAACTAATTGGGGGCACACAGAGGATATATATAATTGGGGGTGCACAGGGGATATATATATATAACTGGGGGGGTGCACAGGGGGTATATATAACTGGAAAAGCATACTGGGGGCGCACAGGGGATATATATATACTACTCAGGGGAGCACAGGGGATATGTATATACTACTGGGGGGTGCACAGGGGGTATATATACTACTGGGGGATATATATATAACTGGGGGAGCACAGAGGGTGCTATATACTACTGTGGGCAGCACCTAGTGGTCTAAAGTACTAGGGGCAGCACACAAGGGGTCTATATACTACTGGGAGCAGCACCTAGTGGTCTATATACTACTGGGGGCAGCGCACAGGGGGTCTATATACTACTGGGGCAGCACAATGGGGTCTATATACTACTGGGGCAGCACACAGGGGGTTTATATACTACTGGGGGCAGCACCTAGTGGTCTATAGTACTGGGGGCAGCACACAGGGGTCTATATACTACTGGGGGCAGCACACAGCTTTCTATACTACTGGGTGCAGCACACAGGGGGTCTATACTACTGGGGGCAGCACACAGGGGGCTATACTAACATTGGGGCTGCACAGAGGTGCCTTTATTATATAGGGACCTTACTACTATATTGAGGCACAGAGCATACCTAATTATTAAGTGGGAGCACAGAGTGGTGTAACTACTAAATAGGAGCACAGAGGGGGGTAACTACTATATAGGGGTACATAGGGGGGTAACTACTGTATAGGGGTACAGGGGACCTTGTTACTGTATGTTTTGGAGCCTAAAATGTTTCTCTGGCAGATTCTGGAGAGAAGATTCACAGCTGGGGGAGACATCATGGTGGCCCACGCTGGATGGAGCGAAAGAAAAGGTGAAACACTCTGATCAGAGAAGACGCCTCCTGTGAGTCACTGGATGTAACTGCACTCTCTTATAGGGTCTGTAGTGATAGTGGTCATGGTGTGGCGGTATTATGTAATGGTATCATTGATGATATCTTTATAAGGTTATAAGTAGAGATGAGCGAACCAGGTTTGAGTCGATCCGAACCCGAACTTTTGATTAGCTGGGGCTGCTGAATTTGGATAAAGCTCTAAGGTTGTCTGGAAAACATGGATACAGCCAATGACTATATCCATGTTTTCCACATAGACTTAGAGCTTTATCCAACTTCAGCAGCCACCGCTAATCAAATGCTGAACGTTCGGGTTCGGATCGACTCGAGCATGCTTGAGGTTCACTCATCTCTAGTTATAAGGTAACTACCGTATGTATTGGGGCTCTTAATACAGTGTTGGGTCATTTTAAGGGCATTATACTCTGTGTGTGCGATGCCCTGACCCCTGTGGGTCACTTCGCAGTGCAGCTGTTGTGAGCGGGCAGGAACCGGGGCAGCTGCAGGGTATAGGGTTGTCACAGTACAGGGTCTGAGGATGGCACAGCTGAGGGACCGGTCTGCAGATACTGTGGTATACTTGCTACTGGGCATGCGATTCTTCGCTGTACCTAGTCAGGGCACCAGTAAATGGGACACCAATGCCAGGGTTCAGTAACAGCGGTGGTTACACTTTTATTGTAACTGAGGTAACTGGTAGCAACAGTCTCTTCCGGATGCAACCGGGTATATAGCAGACTTATATAGACAGAGCAAAGGTGGTGCTGCATAGGCTGAGGTGAAACGTGCCGGATGATGGGAGTAGTAGTGAGAGAAGAATAGAGATGCTGGGTGGACTTAGAGTACTTGCGGTATGAATCTTGACTTGATGAGGAGATGAATAACAGGAACGACACCCAGATGAGAAGATACTCCAGGCACTTGAGCAGACGGACAGCCAGGTTCGGTTACAGCAGAGCACCAGCCTCTCTTCTGAAGGTAAAGAGAGACACAAAAACACACGACCTCCTTGCTTGGGAGCAGGGGCTGGAACTAAATAGCAAGGGGAAGTCACATGGTACTCCTGGCCAAAGCTCGACGGCCATTGGAGGAACCATGGTTACAGGGCTTGGTCACGTGATCCTCAGCCTTTGCATACCACTGCACAGAGTTAAACACATGTACAATATACAGGAACCTGAGAGTAATAGGGACTATATAGTCACAGTTGCAGTGCAAATAGTTTCCAGAACAGGCATGGCTGTAATAGCAAAAATAAACTGACAGTGAGAAACAGACAGCGTGTTCTGGGACACTGCATGTGGAGCTCCGATTCTGATAACGATGGGTTGGGGGGGGGGCCCACTCTTGAGGGCTGTGCACTGGGCCCACCAATGTATTAAAACGGCCCTGAGCATAGGTACTCTCTTCAGTCTCGCAAACAGTCTCCTGCTCTTTCTCCTTTTCCTCCTCATCCTCCCCCTCCTCCGCGCTGATAAACAGACCTGAGGGTGGTCTGGCTATCAAGCAACATATCTTCTTCCCCCATCCCCTGTGAAAAGCGCAAAGCCTCTGACTTCATGCTGAGCAGTGAGTTTTCCAGTAAAGCAGCGGGATGGTGACGCTGATAACGGCAGCATCGCTTCTGACCATTGTGTTGACTCCTTAAAGGGGCTTAACACCTGACATATATATAATATCCATGTCCACTACTCATTGTAGACTTGAGGAAGCTGACTAACCTGACTACCATTTCTCATGGAAGTTGTCATCTGCCAGTCTACAATCACTCTGCGGTGCTGGTAAACCCTGGCTAAGATGTGTAACTTGGAATTCCATTGAGTGGGCACGTCACCTAAGCTCAATAGTCTCAGCACGTCTGTTGCCGCTTCCCCACGGCAGTGCTGCTGCGCCTAGAGCTACCGACTTAAGGCGCCATGCTTACGAAGGTAATTGAGAGGAGGAGGAGTTGGAAAAAGAGGCATAATAAGCCTGAGAAACCATAACTGAAATAGGCCCTTCAATCCTCGGTGTGGGCAGCACATGAGTGGACCCAGGGTCAGACTCAGTGACAGCTTCTACCCCATCTAACTTGGTCACTCTTGAACATCTAGGCCTCGACACGGGAGCTTCACTCCATGAAACAGTTGCTGATGTACCTGCTCTGGCCCTGCTTCTCCCTCTGGCCACCCCATTGCCTCTTACCTGTTCTGGTGCTGCACTTGCCTCCCCCTTTAGAAGCATTGTCTGGACTAGGCTTACCAACCCAGCTCGGGTCAGTTACTTCATCATCCACCAGCTCTTTCTCCAATTCCTCACCCTCCTTACTGCCCTGACAACAACATCACTGACAACCGTGTCTCATTATCATCATCCGACACCTCTTCACACACTGCTTGCAAGTCCCCACTCTCCTCACCCACAGACTGCGAAAGTTTGATATTTTGGGCATCGGGACAGAGCAACTGCTCAGGCTGCTGCTGAGCAGTGGTTTGTGACTCTGGAAAGGGTCCTGAAATAAGTTCCTGGGAGTATACCGGATCTGAATCCCTAATTTCCATGGAGGGGACAGGTTGGGGGGAAGGAGGATAAACTGGAGAAGCCACATTTCCACTCCCTTGGCTAGCGTGGGTGGACTACGTGGAAGACTGAAGTGAATGTAACTGAGATGACACACACATTCACTTTAGTGCAGTGAATCAAACAGAGAGCAAAAACGTATTCACTAGACTGTGGTTGGTGAACCGCAGAGCACACACTTGTTCACTGGACTGGAGTAAATGTAACAGATAGCAAAAACGTATTCACTAGACTGCAATTGGTGTGTTGCAGAGCGCACGCTTGTTCACTGGACTGGAGTGAATGTAACTGAGAGCAAACACATATTCACTAGACTGTAGTAAATATAACTGAGGGCAAAATGTATTCACTATACTGTTGTGAATAGTATGAAAGAGCACGCAGCAGTATTTGGCGAGCCTAATATGTACCGCTAAAATGCTTTGATAACTAGCAGACAGCACTCATCAGTATTAAGCAAGCCAAGAATATACCACTAAGGTGTTTAAAAAAAAAAAAAAAAAGTGTAAGTTGCAGTATGCTGCCAGGATAGGTGTAGCTGCACTACAGGTGCCAACAAGCCAAGATGCTGGCACCTGTAGTTTTGGTGTAGTCTATGGAGTCTGTGTATACCAGGTACCAGGTGCTGTATGTTTTGGGCCACCCATTGAAATGGACATGCAGTGTCCCAGAACATGCTGTCTGTTTCTCACTGTCAGTTTACTTTTGCTATTACAGCCATGCCTGTTCTGGAAACTATTTGCACTGCAACTGTGACTATGTAGTCCCTATTACTCTCAGGTTCATGTATATTGTATATGTGTTTAACTCTGTGCAGTGGTATGCAAAGGCTGAGGATCACGTGACCGTGCCCTGTAACCATGGTTCCTCCAATGGCCGTCGAGCTTTGGCCAGGGATACCATGTGACTTCCCCTTGCTGTTGAGTTCCGTCCTCTACCTCAGAGAGGAAGGAAGTGTTCTCCTCCCGATCCTCAAGGGAGAGGGTTGTGTATTCCTGTCTCCTACCTTCAAGGAGATAAGGTGTCCTACGGCCCTCTTCACCTTCAGAAGAGTGGACCTGGTGTGTGGCTGTAACAGATCCTGGCTGTCCGTCTGCTCAAGTGCCTGGAGTATCCTCTCATCTGGGTGTCGTTCCTGTTATTCATCTCCTCATCAAGTCAAGATTAATACCGCAAGTACTCTAAATCCACCCAGCTTCTCTATTCCTCTCTCACTACTACTCCCATCATCCGGCACGTTTCACCTCAGCCTATGCAGCACCACCTTAGCTCTGTCTTTACAAGTCTGCTATATACTCAGTTGCATCCGGATGAGACTGTTGCTACCAGTTACCTCAGTTACAATAAAAGTGTAACCACCACTGTTACTGAACCCTGGCATTGGTGTCCATTTACTGGTGCCCTGACTAGGTATAGCGAAGAACTGCATGCCCAGTAGCAATTCTACCGCAGAATCCGCAGACCGGTCCCTCAGCTGTGCCATCCTCAGGCCCCATACTGTGACAATCCTATACCCTGCAGCTGCCCCGATTCCTGCCCGCTCACAACACCTGCCCTGCGAAGTGACCCCCACGGGTCAGGGCATCGCAGACACTGTACAGCCAGGATAGGTGTAGCTGCACTATGGATTACAGCAAGCCAAGATGCTGCAGCAAAAATGAGTACTGTGTGGACTTTTGGTATAGTCTATGGAGTCTGTGTGTACCAGGTGCTGTTTGTTTTAGACAACCCTTTACACTGGACACTGCACAGCCAGGATAGGTGTAGCTGCACCACAGATCCCAGGAAGCCAAGGTACAGTAGCAGCAAAAATTAGTACTAAGAGGACTTTGGGCAATTTCTTTGGGGTCTATGTGGACCACGTGCTGTCCCCTTTCTGGCACCAGCCGCTCTGCACAGTGGTCAGTCACTGCACCCATCCCAGCAAGGAAGGGGGGTCACTTAACCCCTTCCTTGCTGGGATGGGTGCAGTCTGACATCAGTCTGGCCCCCAAGGGGTTAAGGGGGATTCAGTGCATTCTCCCTTAACCCCTTGGGGGCCAGACTGTAAGCAGAGATCTGTAAAGATGCTGCATACTGTAAGGTGCACAACACCGCTCACAATGATGGGTGTTGTGCTCCTGTTTGTGTGTTTTTTGTGTGTTTCTCCCTTTTTGTTTTTCAGATATCGGTATCCTGTGGATTACGTTGGATTCGATGGACTACGTCGATGACCAGCGGTTGTTCAAAATTTTTTTTTTTTTTAATAAAATGGTCAATGAGGGGTGTGGGGGTGTTTTTATTTGAATAAAATTTTTTTTTCACTTGTGTCTTGTCTTTATTTCTTTACTTTATAGACTTCGTAGTGGAAGCCGTCTAATAGATTGAATCCATTACTACGTCAGGGCCTAGTGTTAGCCGGTATAAAATGGCTAACACTAACCCCCCATTATTACCCCAGTACCCAATGGGGCACTATGGATCCCAGCAAGCCAAGATGCTGCAGCAAAAATGAGTACTGTGTGGACTTTTGGTATAGTCTATGGAGTCTGTGTGTACCAGGTGCTGTTTGTTTTAGACAACCCTTTACACTGGACACTGCACAGCCAGGATAGGTGTAGTTGCACCACAGATCCCAGGAAGCCAAGGTACAGTAGCAGCAAAAATTAGTACTAAGAGGGCTTTGGGCAATTTCTTTGGGGTCTATGTGGACCACGTGCTGTCCCCTTTCTGGCACCAGCCGCTCTGCACAGTGGTCAGTCAAGATGGCGGTAGCTGCACTACAAGTCCCAGCCAGCAGCCAAGAGGAGGCCAAAAAAATGTTGTAGCCCTTAGAAGGACTGTTGGGTTCTTTGTGGATGATTCCTGCCTAACAGACACTATTTCCCAACCCTAACACTCTCCCTGACAGACAGCAGCTCTCTCCCTATGCTCATCCAGCCTGCGTCTGAAAGCGAGCATCGCGGGACCCGATTCTTATATGCCCAGGTCATTTGATCTGGCCAGCCAATCACTGCTATTGACGTGCAGGGGTTCCCATGTGGTGCTACGAGGTCCCAAAGCCTCCCTTGTATGTTGATTGGCTGAGAAAAAGCCACCAAACATGCAGGAAGAGCAAGATGTCATTTCCTCGGGTATCGCAAGATGCTCGCCCCAGTACCGAGCACCTTCAAGTACCCTTATACTCGAACGAGTATCAAGCTCGGACGACTAAGGATGAGCGAACTTTTGAAAAGTTCGGTTCGATCCCCCGAACTTTCCTGAAGTTCGGGTTCTGACGAACCGAACCGAAAGCGAACCTTGAAATAACGGCTGAATAATTGCAACTACAATAGTGGGAGTGTGATAGGGTATAGTTTCGTGTAGTTGCAGTTGCTATTACAATGAAAAAAGTGGAAAAAATCGAAGTGCAAAAATAGTAAAAAAAAAAAATAGTCGGCAAATCGGCAATAATGCCGAGCCGACTCCCCTAATGGTTAATATATTTAATTAATAGAACATATTTTCGTTGTAATAAAGTCACTTTCGTTGTTCAATAATTTAATTAAAATGATTCCATCATTGTGCAATTAAATATACAGTTAAAATAAATGTATATTTATATATATATTTATTTTTTTACTGTTTATTTAATTGCACAACTAAATATTAATTATTACAGGAAGCTCTATTAAGCCATTAATTCATATACCCAGTAATAGAGCAAACTGTAATAATCAATACTTTACTTTAATTAAAACATCAAATGTTTCTTCTAATTATGTTATCACAATAGCATTATTAGAAGAAACATTTTGAATCATATGTGCGCTCAGCTGATCAGCAGATCGGCTCAGCGCACATATAATTAGCGGGTCCGCAGCACAGTGACTTCATTGTGCTGCGGACCAGCGAAGAGGACACATGGGGACATCGGATGGTGAGTATAGAGCTCTCCCCACCCCCTCCCCAGCACTGCACCCATCCCAGCAAGGAAGGGGGGTCACTTAACCCCTTCCTTGCTGGGATGGGTGCAGTCTGACATCAGTCTGGCCCCCAAGGGGTTAAGGGGGATGCAGTGCATTCTCCCTTAACCCCTTGGGGGCCAGACTGTAAGCAGAGATCTGTAAAGATGCTGCATACTGTAAGGTGCACAACACCGCTCACAAGGATGGGTGTTGTGCTCCTGTTTGTGTGTTTTTTGTGTGTTTCTCCCTTTTTGTTTTTCAGATATCGGTATCCTGTGGATTACGTTGGATTCGATGGACTACGTCGATGACCAGCGGTTGTTCGGATTTTTTTTTTTTTCTATAAAATGGTCAATGAGGAGTGTGGGGGTGTTTTTATTTGAAAAAAAAAAATTTTCACTTGTGTCTTGTCTTTATTTCTTTACTTTATAGACTTAGTAGTGGAAGCCGTCTAATAGACGGAATCCATTACTACGTCAGGGCCTAGTGTTAGCCGGTATAAAATGGCTAACACTAACCCCCCATTATTACCCCAGTACCCAATGCCACCAGGGGTACTGGGAAGAGCCGGGTGCCAGTGGTCCCGGAGCGTCAAAATTGGCGCTCCTGGACTGGGGCGGCAGCAGGCTGCTAATATTTAGGCTAGGGAGGGCCTAAACCAATGGCTCTTCCCACCCTGGTGTTACCAGGCTGCTGTTGTTTGGTTTTTAACCCGTCTGGTTATGAAAATAGGGGGAACCCTACTCATTTTTTTTAAAATAAATAAATATTTTTAAAAAACGCATAGGGTTCCCCCTATTTTCATAACCAGCCGGGTTAAAAACCAAGCGACAGCAGCCTGGTAACACCAGGGTGGGAAGAGCCATTGGTTTAGGCCCTCTACAGCCTAAATATTACCAGCCTTCTGCCGCCCCAGTCCAGGAGCGCCAATTTTGACGCTCCGGGACCACTGGCACCCGGCTCTTCCCAGTACCCCTGGTGGCATTGGGTACTGGGGTAATAATGGGGGGTTAGTGTTAGCCATTTTATACCGGCTAACACTAGGCCCCAACTTAGTAATGGATTCCCTCTATTAGACGGCTTCCACTACTAAGTCTATAAAGTAAAGAAATAAAGACAAGACACAAGTGAATTTTTTTTTATTCAAATTAAAAAAAATCCCACACCCCTCATTTACCATTTTATTTTAAAAAAAATCAAAACAACCGCTGGTCATCGTCGTAGTCCACCGAATCCGATGTAATCCACTGGATACCGATATCTGAAAAACAAAAAGGGAGAAACACACAAAAAACACACAAACAGGAGCACAACACCCATCATTGTGAGCGGTGTTGTGCACCTTACAGTATGCAGCATCTTTACAGATCGCTGCTTACAGTGTGGCACTCAAGGGGTTAAGGGAGGATGCATTGCATCCCCCTTAACCCCTTGGGGGCAAGACCGATGTCAGAATACACCCATACCAGCAAGGAACTGTTTAAGTGACCCCCCCTTCCTTGCTGGCATGGGTGCAGTGCTGGGGAGGGGGAGGGGAGAGCTTTATACTCACCATCCAATGTCCCCATGTGTCCTCTTCGCTGGTCCGCAGCACAATGAAGTCACTGTGCTGCGGACCCGCTAATTATATGTGCGCTCAGCTGATCAGCTGAGCGCACATATGATTCAAAATGTTTCTTTTAATAATGCTATTGTGATAACATAATTAGAAGAAACATTTGATGTTTTAATTAAAGTAAAGTATTGATTATTACAGTTTGCTCTATTACCGGGTATATGAATTAACGACTTAATAGAGCTTCCTGTAATAATTAATATTTTATTAATAAAACACATTTTCGTTGTAATAAAATAAATTTCGTTGTACAATAATTTAATTTAAACGAATCCATCATTGTGCAATTAAATATACTGTAAAAAAATAAATATATATATAAATATACATATATATATATATATATATATATATATATATTTTAACAGTATATTTAATTGCACAATGATGGAATCGTTTTAATTAAATTATTGAACAACGAAAGGGACTTTATTACAACGAAAATATGTTCTATTAATTAAATATTTTAACTATTAGAGGCATCGGCATTACTGCATAGGATCGCTAACCCCGTAATGCCCATTCCTCTAATACTGTTTCCCTGCTTTCCCAGATGCATTCCAAAGGTGTTTGCATCTCTTTTTAAAGATGTCTTTGATTTTATTTGTTATTGTTATTTTAACCAGATTCATTACGAACTTTTTGCAAAGTTCGTAACGAATCTGGTTCGTTACGGTTCGGTTCGCTCATCCTTCCGGACGACCATGTTCGCTCTAATCATGATGAAATTGACAACAGGATGTGTCTAATGGTGTGTTTACACAGAAAATCTGCCATTACTGAAGCCAAAGCCAGGAATGGATTTGAAAAGAGAAGAAATCTCAGAACTGTATAAGGCTATGTTCACATGTGGTAAGACACCGGCCTTTCCGTGACTCGGCCGGGTCACGGAACAGCCGGTGTCTGAGAAGATTATCCCGGTCGGTACTGTAGTACCAGCCGGATGATTTAAAAAGAGGAGAAATCTCAGAACTGTATAAGGCTATGTTCACATGTGGTAAGACACTGGCCGGGTGTCCAACTAGTAGTGGGAAGGATGGTATTGTAGGTTGGCCAAGACAGCTAGTGGTTGTAGGGGATTCTATAATCAGGAAAACAGACAGGATAATTTGTCACCAAGACCACCCCAACCGAATGGTTTACTGTCTCCTTGGTGCTTGACGCTGTCTACGCTTGCTATCATGTAGGAGGAAGACGCATGAACACACTGACATGGAAGCCAAGAAGATGTGGACGGTGAGTGGGAGACCCTCAAACATCTCACCAATCTGACAGCAGGCATTAATAAATACAGAGTATATCCTGCTTAGACTTAGGAGGCACGTATTAGTCCTTATGACTGGCTGAAAACAGGTTAGGTGGTGGAAGATAGAGTCTGACAGGATCACTGAGGTGACTTGGGGAGGTTAGTCTCTCCTCTGGCGAAGCCAGAGCTCCAACTGTCACTAATGAGACAGCACAGCACCTCTGGGTAAAAGGTGGGCGGAGCTAACTTTCCCCTGGCCAATCAAAAGAGTGTGATAGGTTGCAGGGGAGGAATACTTATCAAGCTTAACATTTGTCTCATTAAAAATTAATGCATATCAACATATTAAATAAATACTTGGCAGAAAACCATACTACTATAAGAAAGTTAGGGAAGAGCAGTAAATACATAGGCCCTTAATACAGACAGTCTAGGGTTGCCAATAGCAACAATACATCTCCAGACGCCTTACAACAAATACTGCTCTGGGCCATTACATATATATTTATTCTATTAATATTATAGTATAGATTACAGTTGTAAACTATGGAAAATTGTTGAAGCACATGATTTAACAGAGTAAATGTAACAAGTAAAATATTACTTTTTGAAGGTGGGGTATTGAGGTAGCCTAAGGGAGTTTAGGTGGAGTCAGTTTTTCCATTAGACATATGCACATGTTTTCTTTGAATTTTTCATGACTGTGGTAGCAGTGCTGCCTGCTGACATGGTGACTGGTCCAAAAGAGAATGCCCGTGCACCACATGAAACGCACACCAGGCTCAACTTGGCAAAACTGTACAATGCTTTCAGATCCAAGAGCAAGATGTGTGTCATTTTGTCTTTTTGACAATATTTGTAAAGTGAATGTCATTAACAACATACCTCATCATGAACTGGAAAAAAAACTAATAAATTGTGTCAAGCGTAAGTTTACCGCCAGAATTAGGGGGAAAAATTTTGATGTTTACAGCCATTTGCTTCCAGCAGAATGCAATCTAGTATACAAAGAATAAGCATTTGTGCATATAAGTATCACAAAACATCTAAACCCCAATTATGATTGCATGAAATTTTGTGAAAAAAAAATTCTTTTAAACCCTTGTGTGACTGCCCTATTTTAGGCCTTGGTGCCCAAGCTATTTTTTCATTATCGTCTTCTAGCCAACATCTTTTTTTCTTATCCCATCAACATAATCATATGAGGGCTTGCTTGTGGCCAGGCAAGTTATATAAATAAAGTTATACTTTTATAGTTTGAAGGCTAAGAATGTGGCAATACCAAAAACTTTTTTTATTTATATTTAGTTACATAGTTATAGTTATATATAGTTACAGCAAGAGTGAGAGTATTCTGATCCCTCTGTAAAAAGCTTTTTGTTCAAGATAAAGCCAATTAGTGACCGCTGTATATTGACAGTCAGAAAGAGGTTAATAGATTTGGCTCGATTCTGCCTTATGTAATCCCATACAACCTGTTGATACAGTATTATATCTTGCATCCTAGTAGTTTGACTCCAAGTGGCTGTGGACCCTTAAAGGACAAGTGCCATGAAAAACTTTCTCCCAGTAATTGAAGCACATTACAAAGTTATATAACTCTGTAATATGCTTCAATCACCTATCTGCCTCCCTTCCCTGTCTTTTCCCCCCTCCACCCCCCACCAGGAAGTGTCCTGATTCACACAGACCTGATTACTGTCGTCACCGTCACCAAGTTCTTCTCTCAGCTCCTTCTCCTGTTACACTAGCCTCCCCCCTCCCCTGCCTTGTCAGGTGACAGGCTTGCTCAGCTCCCATTGGCTGAACAACTGCAAGCCATCACTTGTCACATGTCATGCTTATCTTCCCTCAGACTGACTCCGGCACATAGGCAGCTCCCCCCTCCCCTCATACCCTCTCTCCTGCTGCTGTGGACTCAGTGAAGGAGTCATGTCACTAGAGAAGATAAGCTGAGCAAGCAGAGTCACCTGACAAGGAGGGGAGGGGGAGGCTGGTGTAACAGGACCTAGAGCAGCCCTCCTGCTGATCACTCATCCTCACAAGAAAGAGATGCCTGGTGACGGTGACGACAGTAATCAGGTCTGTGTGAGTCAGGACACTTCCTGGTGGGGGGTGGAGGGGGGAAAAGACAGGGAAGGGAGGCAGATAGGTGATTGAAGCATATTACACAGTTATATAACT
Source organism: Dendropsophus ebraccatus (assembly GCF_027789765.1). Lineage (NCBI taxonomy): Eukaryota > Metazoa > Chordata > Amphibia > Anura > Hylidae > Dendropsophus > Dendropsophus ebraccatus. The sequence goes on along the minus strand of NC_091455.1, from coordinate 146,301,195 downwards.
TTGTAATGTGCTTCAATTACTGGGAAAAAGTTTTTCATGGCACTTGTCCTTTAACCCCTTGCCTCCGCAGCCAGTTTTGGCCTTAATGCCCAGGGCCTATTTTTCCAAACTGACCTGTTTCTCTTTATGTAGTGATAACTTTGCGATGCTTTTAACTATCATGGTTATTCTGAGATTGTTTTTTTTCATGACATATTCCTCTTTATGTTTGTGGTATACTTTGGTTGATACACGTACCATTTTTTTAATGTAAAAAAACACATTTGCGCAAAAATTTGAAAAGTGTACATTTCTCTGTATTCAAAATCTTTTTCTGAGAAAAATAGCCATGCCACATAAACTTATAATTACTGCAACATCTACAACATCTGTACTTAATGCTGATGTCATTTGGTGAATATCATTTTACTTTTTAGGCTGTTATAGGGCTTTAAAATTTTGCAGTGATTTTTCAGATTTTCAGGAGAATTTCAAATTCTGATTTTTTTAGGGACCAGTTCAGTTCTGAAGTGGATTTGTTGGGCCTGTACGTTAGTTACCCCAATAAATCTCTCCACTGTAAAAACCGCTCCCCTCAAAGTATTCAAAGTAACATTTCATACGTTTATTAACCCTTTAGGTGTTTTGCAGAAATATAACCAAGGGGAGGGGAAGTTTAACATTTAAATTTTTTTGGCAGATATTCCATTTTAATCAATTTTTTAGCACAGCAAATACAGAGAAATACCACCCACTATTTACTGTATTTCCCTTATTCCAATGTTTCTAGAAATCCCCCACTTGTGGCCGCAGTGCAACCCCTGACTCAACCCCAGGCTGCAGACATATTAGAGGCCTGGGGAATTTGGGCGCCTTTTTTTATTTCAGTTTTTTTTATAGCCATTATATCGCCGTGCCTTGCGGTGCCAAAATATTTGCGTAAGACAAGTTGACGTTTCTATCTGAACCATTCGGGGGGACATGTGACACCCTAATCATTTTTTTATTACATTTTTTATGAGGTGGTACGAATAAAAAACACAATTTAGCAGCTGTTTTTCATCATTTATTTTTGTACGCCCTTTACTATACATCACATATGACATGTTATCGTTATTCATCAGGTTAGTACAATTACAGAGATATTCATTTTATATAGCTTTTATTATAGTTTATGGTATTTATACTATAAATACTGTTTGTGTCTTGCATATTGTAAGAGCAGTAATATTTAAATTCTTTCACCAATGAAGTTCTGTGAGGGCTTTTTTTGGGGGGCATAAGCTAAAGTTTTTAGTGGTACACCTTTATGGGTACATGTGACGTTTTGATAGCTTTTTTCAATATTTTTTAGGGGGCGGGATTATCAATAAATTGTCATTTTGGTTAGTTTTTTATTTTTTTATGGTGTTAATAGGGTGGAATAATTAATGTCAGGGGTTAATCGAAGGGGTCATTACGGACGCACCGATGCCAAATATGTGTATTTTATTTATAGGGGATCATTTATAAAGGGGGGGGGGATCGGGAATGTGTATATTTATTTAATTTATATATATTTATTTAAATTATTTATTTATTATGTATGTATTTATTTTATTTATTTTAATTATTTATGTATGAATGTGTTTTTTGTTTTTTTTTTACTTTCACTTTTTCAAATAAAGGCTATGTTCACACACTGTCAAAAATATAGATTAGGCGGCCGATTTTCACATTTAAAAAAAGTGCCTAGATTTAACTGACTGCAATGGCGATGCATTGAAGTAAATGGGAAGACGGACATCCGATGCACACAATGTATTGAATAATGGAAGTTTTTGCTGCGGGCGTCAAAATAATGAACATGATCATTATTTTTGGACGTCTTTTGCAAACAGCTGACGTGTTTTATATGTAGTTCACACACAGTTCTTCTTTTGCCACCCTTCTTTCTCTGTTTTTACTATTTTACTATTCAATGGACTTTTCAATTAAGCCACAACCAAAGTCCAATTAATAACCCCAAACTAAAATAACATGCAAACACCAGTCATTACACTAAGGGAAGACCAGACAGCTGAAGGATGTCCGTTATTTTAGACTCAAAATAATGGACGTTATTTTAAGCAAAGCTGAAAAAACGTTGTGTGAACATAGCCTCATACTGCAATATAGCACATGATCTGTGCTGTAATGCATTATATAGTGAATGAGCTGTCAGCATTCAGGTCCCTGCCTCAGCACAGGGTGGGGGGTGGGGGGGGGGGCGCGCATCACGGCTCCGGCAGGAAGGGAAGCCTGGGGGGATCGCAGCAGCTAGACGCTGCAGTCGCACTGACCATGGCGTCTATGTGGTTAACCGCCCGGTGGGGAGCGCGGCTCCTTTCTTGGTAGTGGCGACAGGAGGAGGCAATGTGTGACAGCTTCCTCCCACCGCCGGATTGCAGATAGGGACAGTGGGGAGAGGCAGGGACAGTATGACGGCAGAATGGCACTGCTTTTCATGACGTCCCTGGGTGTCATTTTGGGGGATAAATACGAATTTATCCAGGCCACCATGTAGTCTAAAGGGCCTCTTACACTGTTTACCATATAAAAAAGAGGCTAATTATAATGCAAAAAATTATTAAACTTTTAGAATTTTAAAAAATTATTAAACTGTTTGAATTTAAGCAGTAATCTTCTGGTGTAAACGCAACAACAATCAAACAATTTTTAATGATTAACTTTCGTATGTTGTGAGCCGACCTCAAAATCATTGTTTATCGTTCTCATGTCTTTTAAGGTAAACACTCTTGGGGAGATTTATCAAAGGGTGTAAAATTTAGACGGGTGCAAACTACCCACAGCAACCAATCAGCTCAGCTTTAGGCAGTGCTGAAAGGAAAGCTGAGCTGTGATTGGTTGCTGTGGGCAGTTTGCACCCGTCTAAATTTTACACCCTTTGATAAATCTCCCCCTCATTGTTTACAGTAATGTCTGAGTTCACACTACATATATTTCAGTCAGTATTGTGGTCCTCATATTGCAACTAAAACCAGGAGTGGATTAAAAACACAGAAAGGATCTGTTCACACAATGTTGAAATTGAGTGGATGGCCGCCATATAACAGTAAATAACTGCCATTATTTCAATATAACAGCCGCTGTTTTAAAATAACAGCAAATATTTGCCATTAAATGGCGGCCATCCACTCAATTTCAACATTGTGTGAACAGATCCTTTGGGTAAATTCACACGGGCGTCTCGCATAAGAAATCCACAGCTAATCCGCAGCTAATCCGCAGCACATGTATTAATAATAATAAGAATAATATGTGTATTGCGGATTAGCTGCGGATTAGCTGCGGATTTCTTGTGCGAGACGCCCGTGTGAATTAACCCTTTCTGTGTTTTCAATCCACTCCTGGTTTTGGTTGCAATATGAGGACCACAATACTGACTGAAATATACGTAGTGTGAACCCAGCCTATAGGTACAAACGCAATTACGATCTTTTCACAGTATATATAGGAACACAATTGCAATCATATTACAATATTACGAAGGTATTAGCAACTTTTTGTAGCAATATATCACCTCCTCTAAATGCCTCGTTTAAAAGAAAAAAAGCTAAAGCTATTATCTGTATATGTAAAAGAACCTTTAGGTCTGCTACTATTATTTACACAAGCATAGATCTGTTAGTACACCCAAGGTTTTGTTTACAGGCCACCCAGGGAATCCAGTACTACATAAGTAAGATGTGTATGAAGTTTCTGCAATTTTAGAAAATGCCTAAAGTGGAAGAAATTTTTGGAAAAACAACAAATTGCAAAGGAGTTTTATGTCTTACAGAGATGATGCCAGTACTACTCCCATAAATTCAAATATTAATCTCATAGTTACATTCTATTTCTTGCATGTTTTTGGACTCCAATCCTAATGACATCATTTGCAGACTATGCATGAGCATGCGGTTTAAACATCAGATGGAGTTTTTGTCTTTTCTAAACCATTGAACAAATGGCTTAACTCATGTAGAAAGTACAATTAAAGTACAATGAAAGTGAATCATAATATATTTAAATACTACATCCTGATATACAAAATAGAAGCATATGGTGCAGGTTAAAGTTAATAATATTAAATATTCTAATGTATATAGAAATGTTTACAAACTTCTTCATCTTTTTTAGGTGAAAAATTTACTTTTTTTTTATAATGAGGGCTAGTAAAACGTTGTGGTAAGACATTGTGGTAACATAGCCTTAAAATTATTTTCTATCACGTTGTTATTGAATAAATTCTTGACAGTGTTTAATCTTGCTATACATTGACCATGGAAAAGTGGCCAAGTAGTACATCTATTATATACTCAACAGAAATTCCCATGTAGGGTATATTCACACGAACGGGCTCGCAGCGAGATTCTCGCTGCGAGCCTGGCAGGTCCTGGCAGTTCCCATACACTACATACTTGCTGCGGTCTAAACGACCGCAGCGAGTATGTAATTATACCGCCCTTAACCCCTTCTGCTCCCACCCGGCTCCCCCGCTGTAAGCATACATTACCTGTCCTTGCTGCACGGGTCCGGCGTCCTGCTCTCCTGTTCGGCCTTAAATTCAAAGGACTTTTCAATTAAGCCACACCCAAAGGGCAATAAGTAATCCCAAACTAAAATAATGTGCAAACACCAGTCATTGCACTAAGGGCAGGCCAGACAGCTAAATAATGTCCGTTATTTTAGACTCATTTTAGACGTCATTTTAAACGAAGCTGAAAAGACGAATATAGACTAAATGTGCCACGCAGAGCTCAAATCATAGGCAATGCAGTGTATAAATAATACTGCATAACATTGTTAGTAATACTCATATTTGGATCAACACTGAATTTGAGGTGATTTAATTTTCTAACATATGAAGTGCACCTTTTAGTAAATCATTTCACAGAAAAAGCCCTTTAAATTATCCTTATTAAATCCAAAATTGTTCAGTTCACTGTATTCATTGTATTCCCAAAGAAAAGAGAAGCAGCCATCTTAAACTGCTACGCTGATTACTATATTATTACTTCCCTGCCTACAAAGAAAGAGGAGAGTTAAGTCCATGTGTGTCCATAGTCCATTATGTCCACATTCAGTATGTTGTTTTTCAGAATCATCCTTTAACACCTTCCTGCACAATCACGCACCGATATGTCCTATTCTGCAAGCTGTTCTGGCTGATGGGCGTGCCGGTACGTGACAGTGTCAGTGATAGCTGGGCACTCACCGCAACTGCCGAGACTTGGGCTAAGCCTGGAAATCAGCAGTAAACCATGCAGGTGCTGTAATCAGAACAGTCACAACATCTATAGTGCTGAACAGAGAGAGAATTCTCCCTCCCTGATGACAACAGGAGGCTTCGCTGAGGCCACCTGTGTGTCATAGCTGTGGAAACGGACCAGCTTTGCCTATTACAGGCATATTGCAGTGCAGATCAGAACTGCAATGTAATATGCCTGTAATCAGACAATAACATAGTGAAGTCCCCTTAGTGGAACAATAAAATAAAGTAAAATAAAACAAACATACACACACACACACAAATAAATAAATATAAATAAATAAATAAATTAAAATACACACATTGTACAGTTCATGACACAGACAGAGGTGGCAGAAGAGAGCCTTATGTGAGATAGGGAAAAATACACCACTTCCTACAGGACATACAGCAGCTGAAAAATACTTGAAGGTTTGATTTTTATTTTTCAAATAAAAGTCATTTGCAAATCTATATAACTAAATAAATATATTTTCTGAAGTACCCCTTTAAATAAATACCACTATACCACTATAACCTTCTAAAGATCATGTTGTATTATTTTTCCACATGGCTGTATGTCTTACAAACCCTACAATCATTCATTTTTAATCATTTTGGTTAACATAAAAGAAGCAGGCATACTATTCATGTTGTAAATCAAAGGGCTGTTTGTTAGTAAAGGTTTCCAAGATGCAAATGTAACATTATGCAAAGAAGGACTGTGATTAAGGTTGGCAGTAGCTTAGAAATAGTTTTCTGACAGCACGCATGCTACACAGTCTCTAGGTTTTATCAAAATATTTGTGAAGGAAAAAAAGAAAGTATCTTAAAGGGTATATTCACACGAACGGGCTCGCAGCGAGATTCTCGCTGCGAGCCCGGCAGGTCCTGGCAGTTCCCATACACTACATACTTGCTGCGGTCTAAACGACCGCAGCGAGTATGTAATTATACCGCCCTTAACCCCTTCTGCTCCCGCCCGGCTCCCCCGCTGTAAACATACTTTACCTGTCCTTGCTGCACGCGTCCTGCTCTCCCGTCCGGCCAATCAGTGGCTGCGGCTGGGCAACACACTAATTGGCCAGACGGGAGAGCAGGACGCCGGACCCGTGCAGCAAGGACAGGTAAAGTATGCTTACAGCGGGGGAGCCGGGCGGGAGCAGAAGGGGTTAAGGGCGGCAGAATTACATACTCGCTGCGGTCGTTTAGACCGCAGCAAGTATGTAGTGTATGGGAACTGACAGGACCTGCCGGGCTCGCAGCGAGAATCTCGCTGCGAGCCCGCCCGTGTGAATATACCCAAAAGCCTAACATTTAATTTGTAGTCGCATCATTTTTCATACTCATCCTAAATGAAGTATTACATAATGTAAGTGTTCAGTGTTATGCTGATCTAGCACATCTCACTAGCAAGACATTGGGATCAATATTTCCTATGCACATTTTTCTTTCAGCTTTATGGTCTTTATGCTTCTTGGTGAATTTTCTAATTTCTGCTTAGTCTAACCTTTTTTGAAGAAAACCATAAGTGAATGTCATCTATGAGGTAGTACAACTGTCAACTGTGATGGAACAATTTACTTACGAGTCAAGAAGACAGAGCCAATAAAAAAAATTGCTGAACAAGTTAAACCATTTATCATGTTCTTATTTACCAGGTTATAGTGATTTCATCTTGATAAATGAACATATGTACTGAACAGAATGTGAACTCCAAGTCCCTATGTCTTACAGTGGGTGTTTTTTCTCTGCAGGTTGTCTTTAGGAGCTCCTAGACAATTCTTTCCACTTTAGACATCTTCATGCTGAGTCTTTTAATAAAATACTTAGGGATGGTACATTTTTCCGAGGTGATTTCAGAATTAGATTTAGCTGAAACTGTTAGCACATACACTTCAAAGCTAAGTTCAGACTAGAAAGAATTCTTTTATTAAAACAAAGATAATAAGTGATCATTTTTTATTTCTAAAAATGTGAATTGTATTATTCAGTATAATTATATATAATATAATATTTCAAAACATTAAGAGTATTTCAAGCTCAAAATAAAAATTGGAAGTATATGTCTCTGAATAGATTCAGTGTAAGAAAAACTAAAATACAATCGAAAACTCTATGGCTGCAGGATGGAAATCTTATTATTTTTTGTTCATAATAAAACCTTTCCTGGAGGTGTAGGTTGTTGCTAAATGTATAAAATTGCCTTTTTATTTCTCAGGCAAGTTTGAAGGAGGTGGAGCTGAGCTTCTCAAATGCCATATATCAGAAAAAAAAAAAAAAGCCTCATCTAAGCCAACATGGTACCAAAAAAATAGAGATCATGTTGCAGAAAAGTAATGGCCCTTATAAGGCCTAATAGACAGAATAAAAAATACTGTATATAGAGCTTAGACTAGAGCAATTTTAGGCAAATATATTTTTATATAAAAGTGTACATTTATTAAAAGTAGTAAAATAAAAAGGAAGCTATAGAAAATGGGTATTGTTGTACTGACCCACAGTACATGGACCCACAGTACTGACCCACACCATGGGTGTCACATGCATTGCATAAAAACAAGGGGGAACATTTATCATTGTTGTGCATCCATACAGCTGCAGATTCTTACCTTTTCTGTGGCATACGCCAGCCGTAATCCCTGCTCGCCTGTGGAGAGCCAGGCGGGTGCGGCAAGGTGCACAGGTGTAGGTTTCTGTGGAAGCAAATAAATGTGACGGTTCCAGCACTCCATAATTAAGAGGTGAATACTTTATTTTATATCAAAAGAGAAGTAAGAGTTCATGTTGCTGCAAACAACCTATGCTATTTGCATGCAGGTCCCGTTGAGAATGGGGACGCTGGTCTTAACAAATGTTCCCACTAATGGTCCTTTTACATTGAGCGATAAATTGCTCAATCAATAGTTTAATGATTTTGAAGCTGCATTTTTTTTTTATGCCGATAAGCATTTAGACGAAGCTATAAAGTGTTTGAAAAAATAATTTTTACGATCACTTTGAGATCATTTAAAGCAAATGTACCATCAGGATTTCCGATTAGTAGAGAGTCACGGCTCAATGTGTCCATCAGTCACATGACTGCCTTCTTTCTTTGAACACTCAGGTGGCCTGGGAAACAGGAAGTGCCATGTTTTCCATGATAACTAAAAAAAAGAAAAAGAATGTAACTTGCAAACTTGCTTTATATCACATCTACTGTTGATTTAGATTTTTAAAATTATAACGACAGTGACACTTTAATGGCATCTCACACACTAGAGTGAATCTGCAAGAGACTGTTTAAGCAATTTGCGTATTATAAGTAGGCGACCAGCGACAATTTGAGAACATGTTGAGACCGTGATGAGCGATTTCTCACTCATCGCACAATTGTTAGTTGTTTTACACAAGCAGATAATTGCTCAAATGCAATCATTATTGCGCAAATTTGAACGATTATCGCTCCGAGTAAAAGGACCATAAGCTTTCGAAACTTGCCAAGTGTATTTTTCTTCAATTTTACCAACAAATAATTTCTTTCCACTTCCCTCTGTACATTTTGTGTTAAAATAAAAAATCACTACATAGTACAATTGGTCCCTCATTTGGGTCTGCTGATGGAAAAAGAGTTATGATTTTATAATGGTGAGGAGGGAAGAACGAAAATGCAAAAATGAAAATTGGCTGAATAGAATTTCTAACAACTTAAAAAAGTGGGCGACTCAGAACTTTTTATGTGGAAATTCTCTTTGAGGAAGTCAATATTTGAAGTCTGTAAAAAAATCTTACTATAAAAATATCGACGATGACTGTGCATTGTTTTAGTATCTGTTCACACACTTGACTTCTACTGTTTGCCTTGTTTAGTCCATCAGTTATAATTGCTGATAAGGACTTATGCACAGTCATTGTCGATTATGTCCGAGATTATAATGATAAAAATATGTATATTTTCAAAGTGGATTTATATACATGAAAGAGTTATTTATGGTAGCATATTATGTTTTTGGAGGGTAAGGGTTAACCCTTGCTTGATCCTCCCTATGATGATGTAAGCAGTGGTGGTTCCACCCTAAATTTTTTTTCTCTTTCTCTATATATATATATCTATGTGCCTTTGTATTATTATGGTATTAGACACTTGATAAAGAGACCAGACCGGTCTCGAAACGCGTTGTGTCGCTGGCATAACTCTTTTAATAAATTTTATGATATTTTATATCACTATTACCCCTTGGACCTGCGCCTGTATTACCCGCCTTGGAGTGGAGGAGGATACTGACTGTCTTTAATCCCTGTGGGGATTAGTCGGGAGTGGCTGCGGTTCATTCACATGCTATCAGTAAGAGTTGTGCCTTACATCAGCACAACCTACTCAGGTGAGAGTTCTATGTGCTTACTTTCACCACTTCTTATATTTTGTTTAAAGTAGAAAAGTGTCAGTAAAAGTTTTTATACAATGTTGACAGTAATACAAAGCAAGAACTAGACATGTGTTCTAAGTGCTTCATGCTTCAAATATGATTTGTCTGGTTTACAGTGCCTAAAGGCACTATGTGAGCATAATCAAAAATAGGATATTACCTCACCGGTCCAAAACCCTTCACCCACAGAAGAGCATCTGTCATTCTTAGGGTATGCATTCATTTAAACATTAAAAATCTTCTCCCACTCCTGGGAACGGTTAATTGACCCTCTGTTCCCCAGAGAGACCAGAAGTATCAATTAAAAGTTTAACAATTAAAAGACTATACTATGTCTATTGCATTGAATGTGTATGTAACATTAACTTTTTTATCTGACAATGACTTTTTGAATCACACTACACTATTGTGTATTAAGTTCAAAAATGCGTAAGTCATTTCCTTTAGTCTTATAGAACTCATGTTTCAGAACGGAACCATTTATTTGTGGTGAGAAGATATTGAACTATCCATAATAAGCCCTTATAGCTTGATAAGTATGGGTGCTGGCAGCATATAGTGTTAAAGTGGTTGACCACGTTGTAGTAAAATAGTTTAGTGTACAGTATTAGTAGGTGTACTCACTGCACTTACTGACAGCAGCTTTCTGTGGACCTCATAGAGCTAAAATCAGACTCCCCTCCTCCAGGCTTGGCTGCCCTGCTCTGTGGTGAGACTGTCCATAAGATGGCTGACATAGAGGTGTATGTCACCATGTCCCGCCCCCCCCAGTGTCCACCATTGGCATATACAAGCTCAATGTTAGACACTTGGGGGCAGGCCATGGTCACAGGTGCCTGTTGTGTTTATAGCTGTTTTCAAGGTTCCTGACCATCTCTGTTTTATCAGCAGTTTAGGACTGATGACTCGGATCTGGGAGTGTGCATCAGTGTGTGTAAAGTCTCCCCTGCCGGCCACTTATCTCTGTAGTAATTTATCATACTAACAGCTCCTAGCTTTGTGGAGCTATCACGGTTGGTTTAGCTGAGCTCAGCACAGAACAGCCAAGAACAGGCCAGCAGCCATGATGCCAGCCCTAGTTCTGCTGGTGAAAAGGACCAATCACAATGAAGGAGCCCGCCCACCAAGAGAACCAGGAAATGGAGCAATCTTCAAGCAATGTGCAAGGAATAAAGGAGAGGTGGGAATAACCCTTTTTTTGTTGGAAAAATTAGACAGTTGTTTTTTATTGATCAGGTTTATAATTTGACTCTTGGCAATTTGAAAATTGAAAATTGGCAATCCTGCTTTACAGTGGGAGTGTGATTGTCAATCACAAGTGTCAAACAGCTGGTGATCTTATGGGCAAACCTGTGGGCCAGCGCAATCACCAAAAATATGTATAGTGTGGCGGACTACCTATTCAGTGTTTAAATATTCAAGGCAGTTTGTAGAAGCCATTAATTCTGGAAAAAATAACTGTAGACTATGAATGGAAATGCTGGTTCATACTTATAATCCACTAGTGGAATTTGCACACCACCTGCATGTAGCAGAGTGATACATAATTGGGTCTTTAATATGAATTATTATTTGATAATGAGTTTTTCTTTGTTCAGTGAAAACCAGATGAACTATACATATTGCTATGGAATTGTCTTTAGTATCCTGGAGAGGCGTAGTTGGTAACTTGTGGACATCCTCATATTGGCATTGTTACTTATGCGTCATGGTAAAAAATGAGAGAAAACTGAATTCATGGCTACAATGCACTAGTGGGATTCATATACCACCTGCAAGCTGAATGAGTGTTACTTATTGGGATTCCTAAAAGGAAATTAACAGTCTTCATTGTTTTTGTCAATAGAAACCAGATGAACTGTTCAGAGTGCATTGGGATTGTCTTTAGTACTTTGGTTTCCTTGAGAAACTAAGTTGAATGATGCCGAGTAGAACTGAAACAGCCAGCTGGACTGTAAGATTATCAGGAGAAAGAAAAGACAAACAGACTGTCAAATTGACAAGCAAAGGTCATCTCTGCCAGCTCAAATTTTCAAGTTACCAGATAATACAGCTTGTAGACTGAGGCTATGCTCCCAAACCCTTTTTTAGCTTAATTTCGGCCGTGTTTCTTCCATTTTTTTTCAGCCATTTGCGGCTCAAAATGAAGTTAAAGACATAGTGTGAACACAGTCCTACAATAAATACTGAAAGGCACAAAAGGCCACTGAGCCCACTAGAATCAGGATTTCCCTGTGTAATCATAAAATGAAACTTTACTTTTATAAATAAAATGTGTAGAAGATAGTAACTCCTCTTCTTCTTAAAATGACATGACATTTAGGCTATGTTCCTTTCATCAATCGTTTATGCAATAACTGCTGTAATTATGGAACAGCAGCCATTTTTTGGATTCAAATGGCCAAACTGACTTACTGAAAACCTCTTTTTTGAGAACTTGTCCTACAATTGTCCATTACCGGTAATCCAAAGGTTACTGCAACCAAATATTCCTTTTTCCTTAGTCAACTTAAAGGGGTAGTGCGGCGGTAAGCAATTATTCACTAAATAACACACATTACAAAGTTATTCAACTTTGTAATGTATGTTATGTTAGTGAATGGTCCCCTTCCCGGTGTTTCCCCCCACCCACGCCACCCCCTGAAGTGTAGTGCTCTATACTCACCTGATTCGTGCCGACCCGTCCGCCATCTTGAGACAATGATGTCATGTTCGGGCGGCCGGCTGTGCTCAACCAATCGCGGCTGAGCAGCTTATGACACGGCAGAGGGCGGCCGGCACTAGGGACGGTCGGAGCGGTTCGGCCGGCAGCCCGAAGATGACATCATTGTCTCAAGATGGCGGACAGGGGTCGACATGAATCAGAGCACTACACTTCTGGGTCTAGCGAAAGTGGGGGGAAACACGGGGAAGGGGGCCATTCACTAACATAACATACATTACAAAGTTGTATAACTTTGTAATGTGTGTTATTTAGTGAATAATTACTTACTGCCGCACTACCCCTTTAGGCTAGGTTCACACTATGTAACTGTGCGGCTGTATTTTTTATGCGGCTGTAAATGTGCGGATGAAACTCCGGCCGTGGGAAAAAATAGACATGCGGCTCAAAACATACGGTCATTTACTTTGAAATCTGGTTCAACTAAAAATAACAAATAAAATCTTAAGAAAGTGATGCAAACACCTCTGGATGCATCTGGGAAAGCAGGGAACACAGTTTACATGAATTGCTATTACCGGGGTTTGCGATCCTCTGCACTAATGCCGATGTCTCTCATGGTTAATATATTAAATTAATAAAACACATTTTCGTTGTACCTAATCCATCATTTTGCAATTAAATATACTGTTAAAATAAATAGATATATAAATAAATGTATATTCATATATATATTTATTTTTTGACAGTATATTTAATTGCACAATGATGGATTCGTTAGAATTAAATTATTGAACAACAAAACTGAATTTATTTCATCGAAAATGTGTTTTATTAATTAAATATTAATTAGTACAGGAAGCTCCATAAGCCGTTAATTCATATTGCCGGCAAAAGAGCATTCTGTACTAATCATCACTTTACTTTAATGAAAACATTGAATGTTTCTTCTAATTATGTTATCACAATAGCATTATTAGAAGAAACATTTAGAATTATATGTGCGCTCAGCTGATTGGCTGATCGGCTCAGCGCACATATAATGAGCCGGTCCGCAGTACAGTGACTCCATTGTGCTGCGGACCAGCGAAGAGGACACATCGGGGTGAGTATAGAGCTCTCCCCACCCCCTCCCCAGCACTGCACCCCTCCCAGCAAGGAAGGGGGGGTCAGTTAACCCCTTTCTTGCTGGGATGGGTGCAGTCTAACTTCAGTCTGGCCCCCAAGGGGTTAAGGGGGATGCAATACATCCTCCCTTAACCCCTTGGGGGCCAGACTGTAAGCAGCGATCTGTAAAGATGCTGCATACTGAAAGGAGCACAACACCGCTCACAATGATGGGTGTTGTGCTCCTGTTTGTGTGTTTTTTGTGTCTTTCTCCCTTTTTGTTTTTCAGATATCGGTATCCTGTGGATTACGTCGGATTCCGTGGACTACGTCGATGACCAGCGTTTTTTTAATGTTTTTTTTTTTAATAAAATGGTCAATGAGGGGTGTGGGGGTGTTTTTATTTGAATAAAAATTTTATTTAACTTGTGTCTTGTCTTTATTTCTTTACTTTATAGACTTAGTAGTGGAAGCAGTCTAATAGACGGAATCCATTACTAAGTTGGGGCCTAGTGTTAGCCGGTATAAAATGGCTAACACTAACCCCCTATTATCACCCCAGTACCCAATGCCACCAGGGGTACTGGGAAGAGCCGGGTGCTAGTGGTCCCGGAGCGTCAAAATTGGCGCTCCTGGACCGGGCGGCAGCAGGCTGGTAAGATTTAGGCTGGGGAGGGCCAAAACCAATGACTCTTCCCACCCTGGTGTTACCAGGCTGCTGTCGTTTGGTTTTTAACCCGGCTGGTTATAAAAATAGGGGGGACCCTATGCGGTTTTTTTTAAATAAATAAATAATTAAAAAAAAACGCATAGGGTCCCCCCTATTTTTATAACCAGCCAGGTTAAAAACCAAACGACAGCAGTCTGGTAACACCAGGGTGGGAAGAGCCATTGGTTTAGGTCCTCCCCAGCCTAAATCTTACCAGCCTGCTGCCGCCCGGTCCAGGAGCGCCAATTTTGACGCTCCGGGACCACTGGCACCCGGCTCTTCCCAGTACCCCTGGTGGCATTGGGTACTGGGGTAATAATAGGGGGTTAGTGTTAGCCATTTTATACCGGCTAACACTAGGCCCCAACTTAGTAATGGATTCTGTCTATTAGACGGCTTCCACTACTAAGTCTATAAAGTAAAGAAATAAAGACAAGACACAAGTTAAATAAAATTTTTATTCAAATAAAAACACCCCCACACCCCTCATTGACCATTTTATTAAAAAAAAAAACATAAAAAAAAGCGCTGGTCATCGACGTAGTCCACGGAATCCCACGTAATCCACAGGATACCGATATCTGAAAAACAAAAAGGGAGAAACACACAAAAAACACACAAACAGGAGCACAACACCCATCATTGTGAGCGGTGTTGTGCACCTTACAGTATGCAGCATCTTTACAGATCGCTGCTTACAGTCTGGCCCCCAAGGGGTTAAGGGAGGATGTATTGCATCCCCCTTAACCCCTAGGGGGCCAGACTGATGTCAGACTGCATCCATCCCAGCAAGAAAGGGGTTAACTGACTTCCCCTTCCTTGCTGGGAGGGGTGCAGTGCTGGGGAGGGGGTGGGGAGAGCTCTATACTCACCCCGATGTGTCCTCTTCGCTGGTCCGCAGCACAATGAAGTCACTGTGCTGCGGTCCCGCTAATTATATGTGCGCTGAGCCGATCAGCCAATCAGCTGAGCGCACATATAATTCTAAATGTTTCTTCTAATAATGCTATTGTGATAACATAATTAGAAGAAACATTTGATGTTTTCATTAGGGTATATTCACACGGGCGGGCTCGCAGCGAGATTCTCGCTGCGAGCCCGGCAGGTCCTGGCAGTTCCCATAAACTACATACTTGCTGCGGTCTAAACGACCGCAGCGAGTATGTAATTATACCGCCCTTAACCCCTTCTGCTCCCGCCGGCTCCCCCGCTGTAAGCAGCATACATTACCTGTCCTTGCTGCACGGCTCCGGCGTCCTGCTCTCCCGTCCGACCAATTAGTGTGTTGCCCAGCCGCAGCCACTGATTGGCCGGGCGGGAGAGCAGGACGCCGGACCCGTGCAGCAAGGACAGGTAATGTATGCTGCTTACAGCGGGGGAGCCGGCGGGAGTAGAAGGGGTTAAGCGCGGTATAATTACATACTCACTGCGGTCGTTTAGACCGCAGCAAGTATGTAGTGTATGGGAACTGACAGGACCTGCCGGGCTCGCAGCGAGAATCTCGCTGCGAGCCCGCCCGTGTGAATATACCCTTAAAGTAAAGTGATGATTAGTACAGAATGCTCTATTGCCGGCAATATGAATTAACGGCTTATGGAGCTTCCTGTACTAATTAATATTTAATTAATAAAACACATTTTCGATGAAATAAATTCAGTTTCGTTGTTCAATAATTTAATTCTAACGAATCCATCATTGTGCAATTAAATATACTGTCAAAAAATAAATATATATATAAATATACATTTATTTATATATCTATTTATTTTAATAGTATATTTAATTGCAAAATGATGGATTCGTTAGAATTAAATTATTGACCAACGAAAGGGACTTTATTACAAAGAAAATGTCTTTGATTAATTTAATATATTAACTATTAGAGGCATCGGCATTCGGCATCATTGCCGGCTATTTTTGAAGTACTCCGTACGGACCGCCTGTCAATCCTCGGCCGCATGTCCAGCCGCAAACAATGGTCTTGTTCATTTTTTACGGGTCCGTTTACGATCGGGCCGTAGATTCATACATAGTGTGCACTGTGCAGCCGTATATCCTATACTTTCCAGCGTACGCATGAACCACCAAAAATACCGCCGCACAATTACAGCCGCAAATACAGCCGCACAGTTACATAGTCTGAACCTGGCCTTAAGCTGCATAGGCATTACTTGTAGGATATATTCACATGCAGTTTTAGCTGTGGATTTGATGATGTGAAAATCAATATAAATGAATAGCTGAACTAGAAATCTGCGGCTGATGTTCTACACGTGAATATACCATAATTCTGTGTCAATTGCTAGAATGTGTTACCCCAATATTGTGCTATTTAAAACATGTCAGAAGCTTATTATACTGAATTATAATAATTATTAATTTTATTATTATTAATTTCTTGATGCCATTTAACATTCTTACATACTGCTTACAAATTGGGGTAAAGAGAAGAGTAACTTGCTGCTCCTTCTCTTCTGGGACCTGGCAGAAACTTCACATGGAATGATATGCTATGACAGCTCTAGTGAAGAACATAAATACAAGGCTCCCAACTATAGTAAATGCAGGAAGAAGTCAAGAATCCTTGTGTTTTTATGAATATGTTTTTTATTAGTTACATTTCTCCCAACAGTAGTTTTCAGTAATGACATTTCTTTAACAACACAGAAAATCTCTGTGTGAGAAATTGCTTACACATGAAATAATCACAATTTTATTTCAAAAGAGGAATCTTAAGTAGACATTACATAATGTAAATAAGGTGCACTCAGCCGGCTCATTATATACAATTCACTTTTTAACAAGGGTGCAATTACTAGGATCCATAGATGGAATAGCATCAGTGCTTATTTTATCTTGTCTTCTACAAAATCATTGCTGTGTGTGCAGTATGTGTGTGGGTCAAATGTAAGACATCACTTATAGAGCACCTATTCTAAATATTGTTTAGGAAACCAATGTTTTTCTCTTGTTATGTTTAATCTCTTTAAGGTGGCAAGCCCATAGCAACTCCATGCTCCTGGTGCAAATGCAAAATGTGCACCCCCCCCCCACACACACAC
Source organism: Dendropsophus ebraccatus (assembly GCF_027789765.1). Taxonomy (NCBI): domain Eukaryota; kingdom Metazoa; phylum Chordata; class Amphibia; order Anura; family Hylidae; genus Dendropsophus; species Dendropsophus ebraccatus. The sequence continues at coordinate 146,283,998 of NC_091455.1, read as the reverse complement.
ACATGCACACACCTTTATTTATAATGCAGCAATGTAAGAGGCATACAGGCAGCAATAATGCGATATACAAAAGAATCATGTGTTAGATTATCTGCACAATCACACAAAAAAATAGTGTATTGGTTTGAACATTTATTCGAATTGCATGTGAGCAACTTATGGACTTCAATTGAGGATTGTTAAAGGGGTTAACTGGTTAAAAGTACAGTGGTACCATGGTTTAACCCCTTAAGGACCCATGACGTACCGGTACGTCAAGGATCACTGTCACTTAAGGAACCATGACGAGTACGCGGGTCCTTTAAGAGGGCGCCGCGGGCCGCCAGGTCGCGATCGCGGAAAGATGTCTGCTATTTACTATAGCAGCCATCTTCCTGTGTCAGGTAGGGGGCATCCTCACGCCCCCCCGTGACGGCAATCGGCCGGCCGATCATGGGCGAATCTCCTTCTCTGCTTGCTGAAAATCGGCGAGCAGAGAAGGATCGTGCCCACCTGATGCCGCCGCCGCCACTGCTGCGTGTGTCCCTGCCGTCCCGCTGCTCGGTAATGCCGCCGCCTCCCTGTGTGTCCCCCTGATGCCCCCACCTCCTCTATGACGCCACCGCCGCTGCCTCCTCGCCTTTGTATCTGCTGCTGCCGTGTGTGTTCCCCACCTGTCCCTCTGCCTCCTCTTATTGCTGCTACCTGCTCCCCGGTGTGTGTCCCTGCTCCCCCTCACGTGCTGCCGCCTCCTCCTCCATGTCCCTGCCAACCTCCCCCTCCGCTGCCACCCTTCTCCTCCCTGCCACCCTCCCCCTTGTGGCACCCTCTCCTCCTGCTGCCACCCTTCAGCTCCTGCCATCCTCCCTCTCCCTGCCACTCTCCAGCTCCTGACACCCTCCCTCTCCCTGCCACCCTCCAGCTCCTGCCACCTTCCCTCTCCCTGCCACTCTCCAGCTCCCGCCACCCTCCAGCTCCTGCCACCCTCCCTCTCCCTGCCACCTTCCAGCTCCTGCCATCCTCCAGCTCCTGCCACCCTCCCTCTCCCTGCCACCCTCTAGCTCCTGCCACCCTCCAGCTCCAAGCACCCTCACTCTCCCTGCCACCCTCCAGCTCCTGGCACCCTCCCCCTCCTGGAACCCTCCATCTCCCTGCCACCCTCCAGTTCCTAGAACCCTCACTTTCCCTGCCACCCTCCAGCTCCTAGCACCCTCCCTCTCCCTGCCATCCTCCAGCTCTTAGCATCCTCCCTCTCCCTGGAACCCTCCCTCTCCCTGCCACCCCCCCCCTCCTAGCTCCCTCCCTCTCCCTGCCACCCTCCAGCTCCTAGCACCCTCCCCCTCCTGGAACCCTACTGCTTCTGGCACCCTCCCGCCGCTGCCACCCTCCTGGCACCCTCTCCCTCCGCTGCTACCCTCTCTTGCCACCCTTTGTCCTGCCACCCTCTCCTCTTGCCACACTATTCGCTGCCACCCTTTCTATCTTTTCTCCTGCCACTTTCCTCTCCTCTGCCACCCTGTCCTTTTCCTGCCATCCTCTCGCCTGCCACCCTCTCCTCTCTCCTGCTTTCCTCTCTTGCCAACCTTTGTCCTGCCACCCTCTCCTCTTGCCACCCTTTCCCCTGCCACCCTCTCCTCTTACCCTCTCCTGCTACAGTACCTTTTCCTGCCACCCTCTCCCCTGCCGCCCCTCTTCTGCCACACTCTAGTCTTGCCACCCTATCCCCTTTCCGCTGCCACACTCTCCTCTCCTGTCGCCCTCCTCTCTCCTTCGCTCTCTTGCCGTCCTTTGTCCTGCCACCCTCTCCTCTCTTAGCCTCTCCTGCCACCCTGTCCTTTTTCCTGCCATCCTCTCCCCTCTCCTGCCACCCTCTCTATTCTTACCCTCTCCTGCCACCCTTTCCTTTTTCCTGCCGCCCCTCTCCGCTGCCACCCTCTCCTCTTACCCTCTCCTGCCCCCCAAGTAAAATAAAGTAAAAAACACACAAATAAAACGTGAAAACAGTACATAAAAAACACTAACACGTGTAAAAGCATAACACTTACACACCCCTCTAAGGATGCCTTCACACACACCGGATCCGCAGCGGATTTCACGCTGCGGATTTGCAGAGAAATTCGCTGCGGATCCAGTGTCAGTGCATCCCTATGTGAATACATATATGCAGCGGGAATGATATCCCGCTGCATGTATGTAAGTTACCCCCCGGTGGCCAGAGCATACATCACCTCCTCCTTGCTCCGT